>NW_026736097.1:0-84160 GCF_949786415.1 Peromyscus eremicus
CATGGAGGTGTGCACACTGAACTGTTAGATTGAGTGTGCCCATATGGAGGTGTGCACACTGAACTGTTAGAATGAGTGTGTCCACATGGAGGTGTGCACACTGAACTGTTAGAATGAGTGTATCCACATGGAGTTGTGCACACTGAACTGTTAGAATTAGTGTCATCCCTGTGGAGATGTGCACACTGAACTGTTAGAATGAGTGTGTACACATGGAGGTGTGCACACTGAACTGTTAGAATGAGTGTGTCCACATGGGGGTGTGCACACTGAACTGTTAGAATATGTCCACATGGAGGTGTGCACACTGTACTGTTAGAATGAGTGTGTCCACATGGAGGTGTGCACACTGAACTGTTAGAATGAGTGTGTCCACATGTTGGTGTGCACACTGAACTGTTAGAATGAGTGTGTCCACAAGGAGGTGTGCACACAGAACTGTTAGAATGAGTGTGCCCACATGGAGGTGTGCACACTGAACTGTTAGAATGAGTGGGCCCACATGGAGGTGTGCACACTGAACTGTTAGAATGAGTGGGCCCACATGGAGGTGTGCACACTGAACTGTTAGAATGAGTGTGTCCACATGGAGGTGTGCACACTGAACTGTTAGAATGAGTGTGCCCACATGGAGTTGTGCACACTGAATGTTAGAATGACAGTGTCCACATGGAGGTGTGCACACTGAACTGTTAGAATGAGTGTGCCCACATGGAGTTGTGCACATGAACTGTTAGAATGACTGTGTCCACATGGAGGTGTGCACACTGAACTGTTAGAATGACTGTGCCCACATGGAGGTTTGCACTTTGAACTGTTAGAATGAGTGTATCCCTGTGGATTTGTGCACACTGAACTGTTAGAATGAGTGTGTCCACATGGAGGTGTGCACACTGAACTGTTAGAATGTGTGTGTCCACATGGAGGTGTGCACACTGAACTGTTAGAATGAGTGTGCCCACATGGAAGTGTGCACAATGAACTGTTTGAATGAGTGTGCCCACATGGAGGTGTGCACAATGAACTTGTAGAATGAGTGTGCCCACATGGAGGTGTGCACACTGAACTGTTAGAATGAGTGTGTCCACATGGAGGTGTGCACACTGAACTGTTAGAATGAGTGTGCCCACATGGAGGTGTGCACACTGAACTGTTAGAATGAGTGTGCCCACATGGAGGTGTGCACACTGAACTGTTAGAATGAGTGAGCCAACATGGAGGAGTGCACACTGAACTGTTAGAATGAGTGTGCCCACAGGGAGGTGTGAACACTGAACTGTAAGAATGAGTGTGTCCACATGGAGGTGTGCACACTGAACTGTTAGAATGAGTGTGTCCACATGGAAGTGTGCACACTGAACTGTTAGAATGAGTGTGTCCACATGGAGGTGTGAACACTGAATTCTTAGAATGAGTGTGTCCACATGGAGGTGTGCACACTGAACTGTTAGAATGAGTGTGTCCACATGGAGGTGTGCACACTGAACTTTTAGAATGAGTGTGTCCCTGTGGAGTTGTGCACACTGTACTGTTAGAATGAGTGTGTCCACATGGAGGTGTGCACACTGAACTGTTAGAATGAGTGTGCCCACATGGAGGTGTGCACACTGAACTGTTAGAATGAGTGTGCCCACATGGAGGTGTGCACACTGAACTGTTAGAATGAGTTTGCCCACATGGAGGTGTGCACACTGAACTGTTAGAATGAGTGTGTCCACATGGAGGTGTGCACACTGAACTGTTAGAATGATTGTGCCCACATGGAGGTGTGCACACTGAACTGTTAGAATGAGTGTGCCCACATGGAGGTGTGCACACTGAACTGTTAGAATGAGTGTGCCCATATGGATTTGTGCACACTGAACTGTTAGAATGAGTGTGTCCACATGGAGGTGTGCACATTAAACTGTTAGAATGAGTGTGTCCACATGGAGTTGTGCACACTGATCTGTTAGAATTAGTGTATCCCTGTGGAGATGTGCCCACTGAACTGTTAGAATGAGTGTGTCCACATGGAGGTGTGCACACTGAACTGTTAGAATGAGTGTGTTCCTGTGGAGGTGTGCAAACTGAAATGTTAGAATATGTCCACATGGAGGTGTGCACACTGTAATGTTAGAATGAGTGTGTCCACATGGAGGTGTGCACACTGAACTGTTAGAATGAGTGTGTCCACAAGGAGGTGTGCACACTGAACTGTTAGAATGAGTGTGCCCACATGGAGGTGTGCACACTGAACTGTTAGAATGAGTGAGCCCACATGGAGGTGTGCACACTGAACTGTTAGAATGAGTGGGCCCACATGGAGGTGTGCACATTGAACTGTTAGAATGAGTGTGTCCACATGGAGGTGTGCACACTGAACTGTTAGAATGAGTGTGCCCACATGGAGTGGTGCACACTGAATGTTAGAATGAGTGTGCTCACATGGAGTTGTGCACATGAACTGTTAGAATGACTGTGTCCACATGGAGGTGTGCACACTGAACTGTTAGAATGACTGTGCCCACATGGAGGTGTGCACTGTGAACTGTTAGAATGAGTGTGTCCCTGTGGAGGTGTGCACACTGAACTGTTAGAATGAGTGTGTCTACATGGAGGTGTGCACACCGAACTGTTAGAATGTGTGTGTCCACATGGAGGTGTGCACACTGAACTGTTAGAATGAGTGTGCCCACATGGAGGTGTGCACACTGAACTGTTAGAATGAGTGTGCCCACATGGAGGTGTGTACGCTGAACTGTTAGAATGAGTGTGCCCACATGGAAGTGTGCACACTGAACTGTTAGAATGAGTGTGCCCACATGGAGGTGTGCACACTGAACTGTTAGAATGAGTGTGCCCACATGGTGGTGTGCACACTGAACTGTTAGAATGAGTGTGTCCACATGGAGGTGTGCACACTGAACTGTTAGAATGAGTGTGTCCACATGGAGGTGTGCACACTGCAATGTTAGAATGAGTGTGTCCACATGGAGGTGTGCACACTGAACTGTTAGACTGAGTGTGTCCACATGGAGGTGTGCACACTCAACTGTTAGAATGAGTGTGCCCACATGGAGGTGTGAACACTGAATTCTTAGAATGAGTGTGTCCACATGGAGGTGTGCACACTGAACTGTTAGAATGAGTGTGTCCACATGGAGGTGTGCACACTGAACTTTTAGAATGAGTGTGTCCCTGTGGAGGTGTGCACACTGTACTGTTAGAATGAGTGTGTCCACATAGGGGTGTGCACACTGAACTGTTAGAATGAGTGTGTCCACATGGAGGTGTGCACCCTGTATTGTTAGAATGAGTGTGTCCACATGAAGGTGTGCACAATGAACTGTTAGAATGAGTGTGTCCACATGGAAGTGTGCACACTGTATTGTTAGAATGAGTGTGTCCACATGGAGGTGTGCACAATGAACTGTTAGAATGAGTGTGTCCACATGGAGATGTGCACACTGAACTGTTAGAATGTGTGTGTCCCTGTGGAGGTGTGCACACTGAAATGTTAGAATGAGTGTGTCCACATGGATGTGTGCACACTGAAGTGTTAGAATTTATCCACATGGAGGTGTGCACACTGAACTGTTAGAATGAGTGTGTCCACATGGAGGTGTGCACACTGAACTGTTAGAATGAGTGTGTCCCTGTGGAGGTGTGCACACTGAACTGTGAAAATGAGTGTGTCCACATGGAGGTGTGCACACTGAACTGTTAGAATGAGTGTGCCCACATGGAGGTGTGCACACTGAACTGTTAGAATGAGTGTGCCGACATGGAGGTGTGCACACTGATCTGTTAGAATGAGTGTGCCCACATGGAGGTGTGCACACTGAACTGTTAGAATGAGTGTGTCCACATGGAGGTGTGCACACTGAACTGTTAGAATGAGTGTGCCCAATGGAGGTGTGCACACTGAACTGTTAGAATGAGTGTGCCCACATGGAGGTGTGCACACTGAACTGTTAGATTGAGTGTGCCCATATGGAGGTGTGCACACTGAACTGTTAGAATGAGTGTGTCCACATGGAGGTGTGCACACTGAACTGTTAGAATGAGTGTATCCACATGGAGTTGTGCACACTGAACTGTTAGAATTAGTGTATCCCTGTGGAGATGTGCACACTGAACTGTTAGAATGAGTGTGTACACATGGAGGTGTGCACACTGAACTGTTAGAATGAGTGTGTCCACATGGGGGTGTGCACACTGAACTGTTAGAATATGTCCACATGGAGGTGTGCACACTGTACTGTTAGAATGAGTGTGTCCACATGGAGGTGTGCACACTGAACTGTTAGAATGAGTGTGTCCACATGTTGGTGTGCACACTGAACTGTTAGAATGAGTGTGTCCACAAGGAGGTGTGCACACTGAACTGTTAGAATGAGTGTGCCCACATGGAGGTGTGCACACTGAACTGTTAGAATGAGTGGGCCCACATGGAGGTGTGCACACTGAACTGTTAGAATGAGTGGGCCCACATGGAGGTGTGCACACTGAACTGTTAGAATGAGTGTGCCCACATGGAGGTGTGCACACTGAACTGTTAGAATGAGTGTGCCCATATGGAGTTGTGCACACTGAACTGTTAGAATGAGTGTGTCCACATGGAGGTGTGCACATTGACCTGTTAGAATGAGTATGTCCACATGGAGTTGTGCACACTGAACTGTTAGAATTAGTGTATACCTGTGGAGATGTGCACACTGAACTGTTAGAATGAGTGTGTCCACATGGAGGTGTGCACACTGAACTGTTAGAATGAGTGTGTCCACATGGGGGTGTGCACACTGAACTGTTAGAATATGTCCACATGGAGGTGTGCACACTGTACTGTTAGAATGAGTGTGTCCACATGGAGGTGTGCACACTGAACTGTTAGAATGAGTGTGTCCACATGGAGGTGTGCACACTGAATGTTAGAATGAGTGTGCTCACATGGAGTTGTGCACATGAACTGTTAGAATGACTGTGCCCACATGGAGGTGTGCACTTTGAACTGTTAGAATGAGTGTGTCCACATGGAGGTGTGCACACTGTATTGTTAGAATGAGTGTGTCCACATGGAGGTGTGCACAATGAACTGTTAGAATGAGTGTGTCCACATGGAGATGTGCACACTGAACTGTTAGTTTGATTGTGCCCACATGGAGGTGTGCACACTGAACTGTTAGAATGTGTGTGTCCCTGTGGAGGTGTGCACACTGAAATGTTAGAATGAGTGTGTCCACATGGATGTGTGCACACTGAACTGTTAGAATGAGTGTGTCCACATGTAGGTGTGCACACTGAACTGTTAGAATGAGTGTGTCCACATGGAGGTGTGCACAATGAACTGTTAGAATGACTGTTTCCCTGTGGAGGTGTGCACACTGAACTGTGAGAATGAGTGTGTCCACATGGAGGTGTGCACACTGAACTGTTAGAATGAGTGTGCCCACATGGAGGTGTGCACACTGAACTGTTAGAATGAGTGTGCCCACATGGAGGTGTGCACACTGAACTGTTAGAATGAGTGTGCCCACATGGAGGTGTGCACACTGAACTGTTAGAATGAGTGTGCCCATATGGAGTTGTGCACACTGAACTGTTAGAATGAGTGTGTCCACATGGAGGTGTGCACACTGAACTGTTAGAATATGTCCACATGGAGGTGTGCACACTGAACTGTTAGAATAAGTGTGTCCACATGGAGGTGTGCACATTTTACTGTAAGAATGAGTGTGTCCACATGGAGTTGTGCACACTGAACTGGTAGAATTAGTGTAACCCTGTGGAGATGTGCAAACTGAACTGTTAGAATGAGTGTGTCCACATGGAGGTGTGCACACTGAACTGTTAGAATGAGTGTGTCCACATGGGGGTGTGCACACTGAACTGTTAGAATATTTCCACATGGAGGTGTGCACACTGTACTGTTAGAATGAGTGTGTCCACATGGAGGTGTGCACAATGAACTGTTAGAATGAGTGTGTCCACATGGAGGTGTGCACACTGAACTGTTAGAATGAGTGTGTCCACAAGGAGGTGTGCACACTGAACTGTTAGAATGAGTGTGCCCACATGGAGGTGTGCACACTGAACTGTTAGAATGAGTGGGCCCACATGGAGGTGTGCACACTGAACTGTTAGAATGAGTGGGCCCACATGGAGGTGTGCACACTGAACTGTTAGAATGAGTGTGTCCACATGGAGGTGTGCACACTGAACGGATAGAATGAGTGTGCCCACATGGAGTTGTGCACACTGAATGTTAGAATGAGTGTGCTCACATGGAGTTGTGCACATGAACTGTTAGAATGACTGTGTCCACATGGAGGTGTGCACACTGAACTGTTAGAATGTGTGTGTCCACATGGAGGTGTGCACTTTGAACTTTTAGAATGAGTGTGTCCCTGTGGAGGTGTGCACACTGAACTGTTAGAATGAGTGTGTCTACATGGAGGTGTGCACACTGAACTGTTAGAATGTGTGTGTCCACATGGAGGTGTGCACACTGAACTGTTAGAATGAGTGTGTCCACATGGATGTGTGCACACTGAACTGTTAGAATGAGTGTGTCCTCATGGAGGTTTGCACACTGAACTGTTAGAATGAGTGTCCCCAATTGGAGGTGTGCACACTGAACTGTTAGAATGAGTGTGTCCACAAGGAGGTGTGCACACTGAACTGTTAGAATGTGTCCACATGGAGGTGTGCACACTGAACTGTTAGAATGATTGTGTCCACATGGAGGTGTGCACACTGAACTGTTAAAATGTCTGTGCCCACATAGTGGTGTTCACACTGAACTGTTAGAATGAGTGTGTCTACATGGAGTTGTGCACACCGAAGTGTTAGAATTTGTCCACATGGAGGTGTGCACACTGAACTGTTAGAATGAGTGGGTCAACCTGGAGGTGTGCACACTGAAATGTTAGAATGAGTGTGCCCACATGGAGGTGTGCACACTGAACTGTTAGAATGAGTGTGTCCACATGGAGGTGTGCACACTGAACTGTTAGAACGAGTGTGTCCACATGGAGGTGTGCACACTGAACTGTTAGAATGAGTGTGTCCACATGGAGGTGGGCACACTGAAATGTTAGAATGAGTGTGTCCACAGGGAAATGTGCACACTGAAATGTTAGAATTTGTCCACATGGAGGTGTGCACACTGAACTGTTAGAATGACTGTGTCCACATGGAGGTGTGCACATTGAACTGTTAGAATGACTGTGCCCACATGGAGGTGTGCACACTGAACTGTTAGAATGAGTGTGTCCCTGTGGAGGTGTGCGCACTGAACTGTTAGAATGTGTGTGTCCACATGGAGGTGTGCACACTCTACTGTTAGAATGAGTGTGTCCACATGGAGGTGTGCACACTGAACTGTTAGAATGAGTGTGTCCACATGGAGTTGTGCACACTGAACTGTTAGAATTAGTGTATCCCTGTGGAGATGTGCACACTGAACTGTTAGAATGAGTGTGTCCACATGGAGGTGTGCACACTGAACTGTTAGAATGAGTGTGTCCACATGGAGATGTGTACACTGAACTGTTAGAATTAGTGTATCCCTGTGGAGATGTGCACACTGAACTGTTAGAATGAGTGTGTCCACCTGGAGGTGTGCACACTGAACTGTTAGAATGAGTGTGTCCACATGGAGGTGTGCACACTGAACTGTTAGAATGAGTGTGTCCACATGGAGGTGTGCACACTGAACTGTTAGAATGAGTGTGTCCACATGGAGTTGGGCACACTGAACTGTTAGAATGAGTGTGTCCACATGGAGGTGTGCACACTGAACTGTTAGAATGAGTGTGCACACATGGAGGTGTGCACACTGTATGGTTAGAATGAGTATGCCCACATGGAGGTGTGCACACTGAACTGTTAGAATGAGTGTGTCCACATGGAGTTGTGCACACTGAACTGTTAGAATGACTGTTTCCCTGTGGAGGTGTGCACACTGAACTGTGAGAATGAGTGTGTCCACATGGAGGTGTGCACACTGAACTGTTAGAATGAGTGTGCCCACATGGAGGTGTGCACACTGAACTGTTAGAATGAGTGTGCCCACATGGAGGTGTGCACACTGATCTGTTTAATGAGTTTGCCCACATGGAGGTGTGCACACTGAACTGTTAGAATGAGTGTGTCCACATGGAGGTGTGCACACTGAACTGTTAGAATGAGTGTGCCCACATGGAGGTGTGCACACTGAACTGTTAGAATGAGTGTGCCCACATGGAGGTGTGCACACTGAACTGTTAGAATGAGTGTGCCCTATGGAGTTGTGCACACTGAACTGTTAGAATGAGTGTGTCCACATGGAGGTGTGCACATTGAACTGTTAGAATGAGTATGTCCACATGGAGTTGTGCACACTGAACTGTTAGAATTAGTGTATACCTGTGGAGATGTGCACACTGAACTGTTATTATGAGTGTGTCCACATGGAGGTGTGCACACTGAACTGTTAGAATGTGTGTGTCCACATGGAGGTGTGCACTTTGAACTTTTAGAATGAGTGTGTCCCTGTGGAGGTGTGCACACTGAACTGTTAGAATGAGTGTGTCTACATGGAGGTGTGCACACTGAACTGTTAGAATGTGTGTGTCCACATGGAGGTGTGCACACCGAACTGTTAGAATGAGTGTGCCCACATGGAGGTGTGCACACTGAACTGTTAGAATGAGTGTGCCCACATGGAGGTGTGCACACTGAACTGTTAGAATGAGTGTGCCCACATGGAGGAGTGCACACTGAACTGTTAGAATGAGTTTGCCCACATGGATGTGTGAACACTGAACTGTTAGAATGAGTGTGCCCACATGGAGGTGTGCACACTGAACTGTTAGAATGAGTGTGCCCACATGGAGGAGTGCACATTGAACTGTTAGAATGAGTGTGTCCACATGGAGGTGTGCACACTGCAATGTTAGAATGAGTGTGTCCACATGGAGGTGTGCACACTGAACTGTTAGATTGAGTGTGCCCACATGGAGGTGTGCACACTCAACTGTTAGAATGAGTGTGCCCACATGGAGGTGTGAACACTGAATACTTAGAATGAGTGTGTCCACATGGAGGTGTGCACACTGAACTGTTAGAATGAGTGTGTCCACATGGAGGTGTGAACACTGAACTGTTAGAATGAGTATGTCCACATGGGGGTGTGCACACTGAACTGTTAGAATATGTCCACATGGAGGTGTGCACACTGTACTGTTAGAATGATTGTTTCCACATGGAGGTGTGCACACTGAACTGTTAGAATGAGTGTGTCCACATGGAGGTGTGCACACTGAACTGTTAGAATGAGTGTGTCCACAAGGAGATGTGCACACTGAACTGTTAGAATGAGTGTACCCACATGGAGGTGTGCACACTGAACTGTTAGAATGAGTGGGCCCACATGGAGGTGTGCACACTGAACTGTTAGAATGAGTGGGCCCACATGGAGGTGTGTACACTGAACTGTTAGAATGAGTGTGTCCACATGGAGGTGTGCACACTGAACTGTTAGAATGAGTGTGCCCATATGGAGTTGTGCACACTGAATGTTAGAATGAGTTTGCTCACATGGAGTTGTGCACATGAACTGTTAGAATGACTGTGTCCACATGGAGGTGTGCACACTGAACTGTTAGAATGAGTGTGCCCACATGGAGGTGTGCACTTTGAACTGTTAGAATGAGTGTGTCCACATGGAGGTGTGCACACTGTATTGTTAGAATGAGTGTGTCCACATGGAGGTGTGCACAATGAACTGTTAGAATGAGTGTGTCCACATCGAGATGTGCACACTGAACTGTTAGTTTGATTGTGCCCACATGGAGGTGTGCACACTGAAATGTTAGAATGAGTGTGTCCACATGTAGGTGTGCACACTGAACTGTTAGAATGACTGTTTCCCTGTGGATGTGTGCACACTAAACTGTGAGAATGAGTGTGTCCACATGGAGGTGTGCACACTGAACTGTTAGAATGAGTTTGCCCACATGGAGGTGTGCACACTGAACTGTTAGAATGAGTGTGTCCACATGGAGGTGTGCACACTGTATTTTTAGAATGAGTGTGTCCACATGGAGGTGTGCACACTGAACTGTTAGAATGAGTGTGTCCACATGGAGGTGTGCACACTGAACTGTTAGAATGAGTGTGTCCACATGGAGGTGAGCACACTGAACTGTTAGAATGAGTGTGTCCTCATGGAGGTGTGCACACTGAGGTGTTAGAATGAGTGTGTCCACATGGAGGTGTGCACACTGAAATGTTAGAATGAGTGTGCCCACATGGAGGTGTGCACACTGAACTGTTAGAATGAGTGTGTCCACATGGATGTGTGCACACTGAACTGTTAGAATGAGTGTGTCCTCATGGAGGTTTGCACACTGAACTGTTAGAATGAGTGTCCCCAATTGGAGGTGTGCACACTGAACTGTTAGAATGAGTGTGTCCACAAGGAGGTGTGCACACTGAACTGTTAGAATGTGTCCACATGGAGGTGTGCACACTGAACTGTTAGAATGATTGTGTCCACATGGAGGTGTGCACACTGAACTGTTAAAATGTCTGTGCCCACATAGTGGTGTTCACACTGAACTGTTAGAATGAGTGTGTCTACATGGTGTTGTGCACACCGAAGTGTTAGAATTTGTCCACATGGAGGTGTGCACACTGAACTGTTAGAATGAGTGGGTCAACCTGGAGGTGTGCACACTGAAATGTTAGAATGAGTGTGCCCACATGGAGGTGTGCACACTGAACTGTTAGAACGAGTGTGTCCACATGGAGGTGTGCACACTGAACTGTTAGAATGAGTGTGTCCACATGGAGGTGGGCACACTGAACTGTTAGAATGAGTGTGTCCACAGGGAAATGTGCACACTGAAATGTTAGAATTTGTCCACATGGAGGTGTGCACACTGAACTGTTAGAATGACTGTGTCCACATGGAGGTGTGCACATTGAACTGTTAGAATGACTGTGCCCACATGGAGGTGTGCACACTGAACTGTTAGAATGAGTGTGTCCCTGTGGAGGTGTGCGCACTGAACTGTTAGAATGTGTGTGTCCACATGGAGGTGTGCACACTCTACTGTTAGAATGAGTGTGTCCACATGGAGGTGTGCACACTGAACTGTTAGAATGAGTGTGTCCACATGGAGTTGTGCACACTGAACTGTTAGAATTAGTGTATCCCTGTGGAGATGTGCACACTGAACTGTTAGAATGAGTGTGTCCACATGGAGGTGTGCACACTGAACTGTTAGAATGAGTGTGTCCACATGGAGATGTGTACACTGAACTGTTAGAATTAGTGTATCCCTTTGGAGATGTGCACACTGAACTGTTAGAATGAGTGTGTCCACCTGGAGGTGTGCACTCTGAACTGTTAGAATGAGTGTGTCCACATGGAGGTGTGCACACTGAACTGTTAGAATGAGTGTGTCCACATGGAGGTGTGCACACTGAACTGTTAGAATGAGTGTGTCCACATGGAGTTGGGCACACTGAACTGTTAGAATGAGTGTGTCCACATGGAGGTGTGCACACTGAACTGTTAGAATGAGTGTGCACACATGGAGGTGTGCACACTGTATGGTTAGAATGAGTATGCCCACATGGAGGTGTGCACACTGAACTGTTAGAATGAGTGTGTCCACATGGAGTTGTGCACACTGAACTGTTAGAATGACTGTTTCCCTGTGGAGGTGTGCACACTGAACTGTGAGAATGAGTGTGTCCACATGGAGGTGTGCACACTGAACTGTTAGAATGAGTGTGCCCACATGGAGGTGTGCACACTGAACTGTTAGAATGAGTGTGCCCACATGGAGGTGTGCACACTGATCTGTTTAATGAGTTTGCCCACATGGAGGTGTGCACACTGAACTGTTAGAATGAGTGTGTCCACATGGAGGTGTGCACACTGAACTGTTAGAATGAGTGTGCCCACATGGAGGTGTGCACACTGAACTGTTAGAATGAGTGTGCCCACATGGAGGTGTGCACACTGAACTGTTAGAATGAGTGTGCCGTATGGAGTTGTGCACACTGAACTGTTAGAATGAGTGTGTCCACATGGAGGTGTGCACATTGAACTGTTAGAATGAGTATGTCCACATGGAGTTGTGCACACTGAACTGTTAGAATTAGTGTATACCTGTGGAGATGTGCACACTGAACTGTTAGAATGAGTGTGTCCACATGGAGGTGTGCACACTGAACTGTTAGAATGAGTGTGTCCACCTGGAGGTGTGCACACTGAACTGTTAGAATGAGTGTGTCCACATGGAGGTGTGCACACTGAACTGTTAGAATGAGTGTGTCCACATGGAGGTGTGCACACTGAACTGTTAGAATGAGTGTGTCCACATGGAGTTGGGCACACTGAACTGTTAGAATGAGTGTGTCCACATGGAGGTGTGCACACTGAACTGTTAGAATGAGTGTGCACACATGGAGGTGTGCACACTGTATGGTTAGAATGAGTATGCCCACATGGAGGTGTGCACACTGAACTGTTAGAATGAGTGTGTCCACATGGAGTTGTGCACACTGAACTGTTAGAATGACTGTTTCCCTGTGGAGGTGTGCACACTGAACTGTGAGAATGAGTGTGTCCACATGGAGGTGTGCACACTGAACTGTTAGAATGAGTGTGCCCACATGGAGGTGTGCACACTGAACTGTTAGAATGAGTGTGCCCACATGGAGTTGTGCACACTGATCTGTTTAATGAGTTTGCCCACATGGAGGTGTGCACACTGAACTGTTAGAATGAGTGTGCACACATGGAGGTGTGCACACTGTATGGTTAGAATGAGTATGCCCACATGGAGGTGTGCACACTGAACTGTTAGAATGAGTGTGTCCACATGGAGTTGTGCACACTGAACTGTTAGAATGACTGTTTCCCTGTGGAGGTGTGCACACTGAACTGTGAGAATGAGTGTGTCCACATGGAGGTGTGCACACTGAACTGTTAGAATGAGTGTGCCCACATGGAGGTGTGCACACTGAACTGTTAGAATGAGTGTGCCCACATGGAGTTGTGCACACTGATCTGTTTAATGAGTTTGCCCACATGGAGGTGTGCACACTGAACTGTTAGAATGAGTGTGTCCACATGCAGGTGTGCACACTGAACTGTTAGAATGAGTGTGTCCACATGGAGGTGTGCACACTGTATTTTTAGAATGAGTGTGTCCACATGGAGGTGTGCACACTGAACTGTTAGAATGAGTGTGTCCACATGGAGGTGTGCACACTGAACTGTTAGAATGTGTGTGTCCCTGTGGAGGTGTGCACACTGAAATGTTAGAATGAGTGTGTCCACATGGATGTGTGCACACTGAACTGTTAGAATGAGTGTGTCCACATGTAGGTGTGCACACTGAACTGTTAGAATGAGTGTGTCCACATGGAGGTGTGCACAATGAACTGTTAGAATGACTGTTTCCCTGTGGAGGTGTGCACACTGAACTGTGAGAATGAGTGTGTCCACATGGAGGTGTGCACACTGAACTGTTAGAATGAGTGTGCCCACATGGAGGTGTGCACACTGAACTGTTAGAATGAGTGTGCCCACATGGAGGTGTGCACACTGAACTGTTAGAATGAGTGTGCCCACATGGAGGTGTGCACACTGAACTGTTAGAATGAGTGTGCCCATATGGAGTTGTGCACACTGAACTGTTAGAATGAGTGTGTCCACATGGAGGTGTGCACACTGAACTGTTAGAATATGTCCACATGGAGGTGTGCACACTGAACTGTTAGAATAAGTGTGTCCACATGGAGGTGTGCACATTTTACTGTAAGAATGAGTGTGTCCACATGGAGTTGTGCACACTGAACTGGTAGAATTAGTGTAACCCTGTGGAGATGTGCAAACTGAACTGTTAGAATGAGTGTGTCCACATGGAGGTGTGCACACTGAACTGTTAGAATGAGTGTGTCCACATGGGGGTGTGCACACTGAACTGTTAGAATATTTCCACATGGAGGTGTGCACACTGTACTGTTAGAATGAGTGTGTCCACATGGAGGTGTGCACAATGAACTGTTAGAATGAGTGTGTCCACATGGAGGTGTGCACACTGAACTGTTAGAATGAGTGTGTCCACAAGGAGGTGTGCACACTGAACTGTTAGAATGAGTGTGCCCACATGGAGGTGTGCACACTGAACTGTTAGAATGAGTGGGCCCACATGGAGGTGTGCACACTGAACTGTTAGAATGAGTGGGCCCACATGGAGGTGTGCACACTGAACTGTTAGAATGAGTGTGTCCACATGGAGGTGTGCACACTGAACGGATAGAATGAGTGTGCCCACATGGAGTTGTGCACACTGAATGTTAGAATGAGTGTGCTCACATGGAGTTGTGCACATGAACTGTTAGAATGACTGTGTCCACATGGAGGTGTGCACACTGAACTGTTAGAATGTGTGTGTCCACATGGAGGTGTGCACTTTGAACTTTTAGAATGAGTGTGTCCCTGTGGAGGTGTGCACACTGAACTGTTAGAATGAGTGTGTCTACATGGAGGTGTGCACACTGAACTGTTAGAATGTGTGTGTCCACATGGAGGTGTGCACACTGAACTGTTAGAATGAGTGTGTCCACATGGATGTGTGCACACTGAACTGTTAGAATGAGTGTGTCCTCATGGAGGTTTGCACACTGAACTGTTAGAATGAGTGTCCCCAATTGGAGGTGTGCACACTGAACTGTTAGAATGAGTGTGTCCACAAGGAGGTGTGCACACTGAACTGTTAGAATGTGTCCACATGGAGGTGTGCACACTGAACTGTTAGAATGATTGTGTCCACATGGAGGTGTGCACACTGAACTGTTAAAATGTCTGTGCCCACATAGTGGTGTTCACACTGAACTGTTAGAATGAGTGTGTCTACATGGAGTTGTGCACACCGAAGTGTTAGAATTTGTCCACATGGAGGTGTGCACACTGAACTGTTAGAATGAGTGGGTCAACCTGGAGGTGTGCACACTGAAATGTTAGAATGAGTGTGCCCACATGGAGGTGTGCACACTGAACTGTTAGAATGAGTGTGTCCACATGGAGGTGTGCACACTGAACTGTTAGAACGAGTGTGTCCACATGGAGGTGTGCACACTGAACTGTTAGAATGAGTGTGTCCACATGGAGGTGGGCACACTGAAATGTTAGAATGAGTGTGTCCACAGGGAAATGTGCACACTGAAATGTTAGAATTTGTCCACATGGAGGTGTGCACACTGAACTGTTAGAATGACTGTGTCCACATGGAGGTGTGCACATTGAACTGTTAGAATGACTGTGCCCACATGGAGGTGTGCACACTGAACTGTTAGAATGAGTGTGTCCCTGTGGAGGTGTGCGCACTGAACTGTTAGAATGTGTGTGTCCACATGGAGGTGTGCACACTCTACTGTTAGAATGAGTGTGTCCACATGGAGGTGTGCACACTGAACTGTTAGAATGAGTGTGTCCACATGGAGTTGTGCACACTGAACTGTTAGAATTAGTGTATCCCTGTGGAGATGTGCACACTGAACTGTTAGAATGAGTGTGTCCACATGGAGGTGTGCACACTGAACTGTTAGAATGAGTGTGTCCACATGGAGATGTGTACACTGAACTGTTAGAATTAGTGTATCCCTGTGGAGATGTGCACACTGAACTGTTAGAATGAGTGTGTCCACCTGGAGGTGTGCACACTGAACTGTTAGAATGAGTGTGTCCACATGGAGGTGTGCACACTGAACTGTTAGAATGAGTGTGTCCACATGGAGGTGTGCACACTGAACTGTTAGAATGAGTGTGTCCACATGGAGTTGGGCACACTGAACTGTTAATGAGTGTGTCCACATGGAGGTGTGCACACTGAACTGTTAGAATGAGTGTGCACACATGGAGGTGTGCACACTGTATGGTTAGAATGAGTATGCCCACATGGAGGTGTGCACACTGAACTGTTAGAATGAGTGTGTCCACATGGAGTTGTGCACACTGAACTGTTAGAATGACTGTTTCCCTGTGGAGGTGTGCACACTGAACTGTGAGAATGAGTGTGTCCACATGGAGGTGTGCACACTGAACTGTTAGAATGAGTGTGCCCACATGGAGGTGTGCACACTGAACTGTTAGAATGAGTGTGCCCACATGGAGGTGTGCACACTGATCTGTTTAATGAGTTTGCCCACATGGAGGTGTGCACACTGAACTGTTAGAATGAGTGTGTCCACATGGAGGTGTGCACACTGAACTGTTAGAATGAGTGTGCCCACATGGAGGTGTGCACACTGAACTGTTAGAATGAGTGTGCCCACATGGAGGTGTGCACACTGAACTGTTAGAATGAGTGTGCCGTATGGAGTTGTGCACACTGAACTGTTAGAATGAGTGTGTCCACATGGAGGTGTGCACATTGAACTGTTAGAATGAGTATGTCCACATGGAGTTGTGCACACTGAACTGTTAGAATTAGTGTATACCTGTGGAGATGTGCACACTGAACTGTTAGAATGAGTGTGTCCACATGGAGGTGTGCACACTGAACTGTTAGAATGAGTGTGTCCACCTGGAGGTGTGCACACTGAACTGTTAGAATGAGTGTGTCCACATGGAGGTGTGCACACTGAACTGTTAGAATGAGTGTGTCCACATGGAGGTGTGCACACTGAACTGTTAGAATGAGTGTGTCCACATGGAGTTGGGCACACTGAACTGTTAGAATGAGTGTGTCCACATGGAGGTGTGCACACTGAACTGTTAGAATGAGTGTGCACACATGGAGGTGTGCACACTGTATGGTTAGAATGAGTATGCCCACATGGAGGTGTGCACACTGAACTGTTAGAATGAGTGTGTCCACATGGAGTTGTGCACACTGAACTGTTAGAATGACTGTTTCCCTGTGGAGGTGTGCACACTGAACTGTGAGAATGAGTGTGTCCACATGGAGGTGTGCACACTGAACTGTTAGAATGAGTGTGCCCACATGGAGGTGTGCACACTGAACTGTTAGAATGAGTGTGCCCACATGGAGTTGTGCACACTGATCTGTTTAATGAGTTTGCCCACATGGAGGTGTGCACACTGAACTGTTAGAATGAGTGTGCACACATGGAGGTGTGCACACTGTATGGTTAGAATGAGTATGCCCACATGGAGGTGTGCACACTGAACTGTTAGAATGAGTGTGTCCACATGGAGTTGTGCACACTGAACTGTTAGAATGACTGTTTCCCTGTGGAGGTGTGCACACTGAACTGTGAGAATGAGTGTGTCCACATGGAGGTGTGCACACTGAACTGTTAGAATGAGTGTGCCCACATGGAGGTGTGCACACTGAACTGTTAGAATGAGTGTGCCCACATGGAGTTGTGCACACTGATCTGTTTAATGAGTTTGCCCACATGGAGGTGTGCACACTGAACTGTTAGAATGAGTGTGTCCACATGCAGGTGTGCACACTGAACTGTTAGAATGAGTGTGTCCACATGGAGGTGTGCACACTGTATTTTTAGAATGAGTGTGTCCACATGGAGGTGTGCACACTGAACTGTTAGAATGAGTGTGTCCACATGGAGGTGTGCACACTGAACTGTTAGAATGTGTGTGTCCCTGTGGAGGTGTGCACACTGAAATGTTAGAATGAGTGTGTCCACATGGATGTGTGCACACTGAACTGTTAGAATGAGTGTGTCCACATGTAGGTGTGCACACTGAACTGTTAGAATGAGTGTGTCCACATGGAGGTGTGCACAATGAACTGTTAGAATGACTGTTTCCCTGTGGAGGTGTGCACACTGAACTGTGAGAATGAGTGTGTCCACATGGAGGTGTGCACACTGAACTGTTAGAATGAGTGTGCCCACATGGAGGTGTGCACACTGAACTGTTAGAATGAGTGTGCCCACATGGAGGTGTGCACACTGAACTGTTAGAATGAGTGTGCCCACATGGAGGTGTGCACACTGAACTGTTAGAATGAGTGTGCCCATATGGAGTTGTGCACACTGAACTGTTAGAATGAGTGTGTCCACATGGAGGTGTGCACACTGAACTGTTAGAATATGTCCACATGGAGGTGTGCACACTGAACTGTTAGAATAAGTGTGTCCACATGGAGGTGTGCACATTTTACTGTAAGAATGAGTGTGTCCACATGGAGTTGTGCACACTGAACTGGTAGAATTAGTGTAACCCTGTGGAGATGTGCAAACTGAACTGTCTAGAATGAGTGTGTCCACATGGAGGTCGTGCACACTGAACTGTTAGAATGAGTGTGTCCACATGGGGGTGTGCACACTGAACTGTTAGAATATTTCCACATGGAGGTGTGCACACTGTACTGTTAGAATGAGTGTGTCCACATGGAGGTGTGCACAATGAACTGTTAGAATGAGTGTGTCCACATGGAGGGTGTGCACACTGAACTGTTAGAATGAGTGTGTCCACAAGGAGGTGTGCACACTGAACTGTTAGAATGAGTGTGCCCACATGGAGGTGTGCACACTGAACTGTTAGAATGAGTGGGCCCACATGGAGGTGTGCACACTGAACTGTTAGAATGAGTGGGCCCACATGGAGGTGTGCACACTGAACTGTTAGAATGAGTGTGTCCACATGGAGGTGTGCACACTGAACGGATAGAATGAGTGTGCCCACATGGAGTTGTGCACACTGAATGTTAGAATGAGTGTGCTCACATGGAGTTGTGCACATGAACTGTTAGAATGACTGTGTCCACATGGAGGTGTGCACACTGAACTGTTAGAATGTGTGTGTCCACATGGAGGTGTGCACTTTGAACTTTTAGAATGAGTGTGTCCCTGTGGAGGTGTGCACACTGAACTGTTAGAATGAGTGTGTCTACATGGAGGTGTGCACACTGAACTGTTAGAATGTGTGTGTCCACATGGAGGTGTGCACACTGAACTGTTAGAATGAGTGTGTCCACATGGATGTGTGCACACTGAACTGTTAGAATGAGTGTGTCCTCATGGAGGTTTGCACACTGAACTGTTAGAATGAGTGTCCCCAATTGGAGGTGTGCACACTGAACTGTTAGAATGAGTGTGTCCACAAGGAGGTGTGCACACTGAACTGTTAGAATGTGTCCACATGGAGGTGTGCACACTGAACTGTTAGAATGATTGTGTCCACATGGAGGTGTGCACACTGAACTGTTAAAATGTCTGTGCCCACATAGTGGTGTTCACACTGAACTGTTAGAATGAGTGTGTCTACATGGAGTTGTGCACACCGAAGTGTTAGAATTTGTCCACATGGAGGTGTGCACACTGAACTGTTAGAATGAGTGGGTCAACCTGGAGGTGTGCACACTGAAATGTTAGAATGAGTGTGCCCACATGGAGGTGTGCACACTGAACTGTTAGAATGAGTGTGTCCACATGGAGGTGTGCACACTGAACTGTTAGAACGAGTGTGTGTCCACATGGAGGTGTGCACACTGAACTGTTAGAATGAGTGTGTCCACATGGAGGTGGGCACACTGAAATGTTAGAATGAGTGTGTCCACAGGGAAATGTGCACACTGAAATGTTAGAATTTGTCCACATGGAGGTGTGCACACTGAACTGTTAGAATGACTGTGTCCACATGGAGGTGTGCACATTGAACTGTTAGAATGACTGTGCCCACATGGAGGTGTGCACACTGAACTGTTAGAATGAGTGTGTCCCTGTGGAGGTGTGCGCACTGAACTGTTTAGAATGTGTGTGTCCACATGGAGGTGTGCACACTCTACTGTTAGAATGAGTGTGTCCACATGGAGGTGTGCACACTGAACTGTTAGAATGAGTGTGTCCACATGGAGTTGTGCACACTGAACTGTTAGAATTAGTGTATCCCTGTGGAGATGTGCACACTGAACTGTTAGAATGAGTGTGTCCACATGGAGGTGTGCACACTGAACTGTTAGAATGAGTGTGTCCACATGGAGATGTGTACACTGAACTGTTAGAATTAGTGTATCCCTGTGGAGATGTGCACACTGAACTGTTAGAATGAGTGTGTCCACCTGGAGGTGTGCACACTGAACTGTTAGAATGAGTGTGTCCACATGGAGGTGTGCACACTGAACTGTTAGAATGAGTGTGTCCACATGGAGGTGTGCACACTGAACTGTTAGAATGAGTGTGTCCACATGGAGTTGGGCACACTGAACTGTTAGAATGAGTGTGTCCACATGGAGGTGTGCACACTGAACTGTTAGAATGAGTGTGCACACATGGAGGTGTGCACACTGTATGGTTAGAATGAGTATGCCCACATGGAGGTGTGCACACTGAACTGTTAGAATGAGTGTGTCCACATGGAGTTGTGCACACTGAACTGTTAGAATGACTGTTTCCCTGTGGAGGTGTGCACACTGAACTGTGAGAATGAGTGTGTCCACATGGAGGTGTGCACACTGAACTGTTAGAATGAGTGTGCCCACATGGAGGTGTGCACACTGAACTGTTAGAATGAGTGTGCCCACATGGAGGTGTGCACACTGATCTGTTTAATGAGTTTGCCCACATGGAGGTGTGCACACTGAACTGTTAGAATGAGTGTGTCCACATGGAGGTGTGCACACTGAACTGTTAGAATGAGTGTGCCCACATGGAGGTGTGCACACTGAACTGTTAGAATGAGTGTGCCCACATGGAGGTGTGCACACTGAACTGTTAGAATGAGTGTGCCCTATGGAGTTGTGCACACTGAACTGTTAGAATGAGTGTGTCCACATGGAGGTGTGCACATTGAACTGTTAGAATGAGTATGTCCACATGGAGTTGTGCACACTGAACTGTTAGAATTAGTGTATACCTGTGGAGATGTGCACACTGAACTGTTATTATGAGTGTGTCCACATGGAGGTGTGCACACTGAACTGTTAGAATGTGTGTGTCCACATGGAGGTGTGCACTTTGAACTTTTAGAATGAGTGTGTCCCTGTGGGGGTGTGCACACTGAACTGTTAGAATGAGTGTGTCTACATGGAGGTGTGCACACTGAACTGTTAGAATGTGTGTGTCCACATGGAGGTGTGCACACCGAACTGTTAGAATGAGTGTGCCCACATGGAGGTGTGCACACTGAACTGTTAGAATGAGTGTGCCCACATGGAGGTGTGCACACTGAACTGTTAGAATGAGTGTGCCCACATGGAGGAGTGCACACTGAACTGTTAGAATGAGTTTGCCCACATGGATGTGTGAACACTGAACTGTTAGAATGAGTGTGCCCACATGGAGGTGTGCACACTGAACTGTTAGAATGAGTGTGCCCACATGGAGGAGTGCACATTGAACTGTTAGAATGAGTGTGTCCACATGGAGGTGTGCACACTGCAATGTTAGAATGAGTGTGTCCACATGGAGGTGTGCACACTGAACTGTTAGATTGAGTGTGCCCACATGGAGGTGTGCACACTCAACTGTTAGAATGAGTGTGCCCACATGGAGGTGTGAACACTGAATACTTAGAATGAGTGTGTCCACATGGAGGTGTGCACACTGAACTGTTAGAATGAGTGTGTCCACATGGAGGTGTGAACACTGAACTGTTAGAATGAGTATGTCCACATGGGGGTGTGCACACTGAACTGTTAGAATATGTCCACATGGAGGTGTGCACACTGTACTGTTAGAATGATTGTGTCCACATGGAGGTGTGCACACTGAACTGTTAGAATGAGTGTGTCCACATGGAGGTGTGCACACTGAACTGTTAGAATGAGTGTGTCCACAAGGAGATGTGCACACTGAACTGTTAGAATGAGTGTACCCACATGGAGGTGTGCACACTGAACTGTTAGAATGAGTGGGCCCACATGGAGGTGTGCACACTGAACTGTTAGAATGAGTGGGCCCACATGGAGGTGTGTACACTGAACTGTTAGAATGAGTGTGTCCACATGGAGGTGTGCACACTGAACTGTTAGAATGAGTGTGCCCATATGGAGTTGTGCACACTGAATGTTAGAATGAGTTTGCTCACATGGAGTTGTGCACATGAACTGTTAGAATGACTGTGTCCACATGGAGGTGTGCACACTGAACTGTTAGAATGAGTGTGCCCACATGGAGGTGTGCACTTTGAACTGTTAGAATGAGTGTGTCCACATGGAGGTGTGCACACTGTATTGTTAGAATGAGTGTGTCCACATGGAGGTGTGCACAATGAACTGTTAGAATGAGTGTGTCCACATCGAGATGTGCACACTGAACTGTTAGTTTGATTGTGCCCACATGGAGGTGTGCACACTGAAATGTTAGAATGAGTGTGTCCACATGTAGGTGTGCACACTGAACTGTTAGAATGACTGTTTCCCTGTGGATGTGTGCACACTAAACTGTGAGAATGAGTGTGTCCACATGGAGGTGTGCACACTGAACTGTTAGAATGAGTTTGCCCACATGGAGGTGTGCACACTGAACTGTTAGAATGAGTGTGTCCACATGGAGGTGTGCACACTGTATTTTTAGAATGAGTGTGTCCACATGGAGGTGTGCACACTGAACTGTTAGAATGAGTGTGTCCACATGGAGGTGTGCACACTGAACTGTTAGAATGAGTGTGTCCACATGGAGGTGAGCACACTGAACTGTTAGAATGAGTGTGTCCTCATGGAGGTGTGCACACTGAGGTGTTAGAATGAGTGTGTCCACATGGAGGTGTGCACACTGAAATGTTAGAATGAGTGTGCCCACATGGAGGTGTGCACACTGAACTGTTAGAATGAGTGTGTCCACATGGATGTGTGCACACTGAACTGTTAGAATGAGTGTGTCCTCATGGAGGTTTGCACACTGAACTGTTAGAATGAGTGTCCCCAATTGGAGGTGTGCACACTGAACTGTTAGAATGAGTGTGTCCACAAGGAGGTGTGCACACTGAACTGTTAGAATGTGTCCACATGGAGGTGTGCACACTGAACTGTTAGAATGATTGTGTCCACATGGAGGTGTGCACACTGAACTGTTAAAATGTCTGTGCCCACATAGTGGTGTTCACACTGAACTGTTAGAATGAGTGTGTCTACATGGTGTTGTGCACACCGAAGTGTTAGAATTTGTCCACATGGAGGTGTGCACACTGAACTGTTAGAATGAGTGGGTCAACCTGGAGGTGTGCACACTGAAATGTTAGAATGAGTGTGCCCACATGGAGGTGTGCACACTGAACTGTTAGAACGAGTGTGTCCACATGGAGGTGTGCACACTGAACTGTTAGAATGAGTGTGTCCACATGGAGGTGGGCACACTGAACTGTTAGAATGAGTGTGTCCACAGGGAAATGTGCACACTGAAATGTTAGAATTTGTCCACATGGAGGTGTGCACACTGAACTGTTAGAATGACTGTGTCCACATGGAGGTGTGCACATTGAACTGTTAGAATGACTGTGCCCACATGGAGGTGTGCACACTGAACTGTTAGAATGAGTGTGTCCCTGTGGAGGTGTGCGCACTGAACTGTTAGAATGTGTGTGTCCACATGGAGGTGTGCACACTCTACTGTTAGAATGAGTGTGTCCACATGGAGGTGTGCACACTGAACTGTTAGAATGAGTGTGTCCACATGGAGTTGTGCACACTGAACTGTTAGAATTAGTGTATCCCTGTGGAGATGTGCACACTGAACTGTTAGAATGAGTGTGTCCACATGGAGGTGTGCACACTGAACTGTTAGAATGAGTGTGTCCACATGGAGATGTGTACACTGAACTGTTAGAATTAGTGTATCCCTTTGGAGATGTGCACACTGAACTGTTAGAATGAGTGTGTCCACCTGGAGGTGTGCACACTGAACTGTTAGAATGAGTGTGTCCACATGGAGGTGTGCACACTGAACTGTTAGAATGAGTGTGTCCACATGGAGGTGTGCACACTGAACTGTTAGAATGAGTGTGTCCACATGGAGTTGGGCACACTGAACTGTTAGAATGAGTGTGTCCACATGGAGGTGTGCACACTGAACTGTTAGAATGAGTGTGCACACATGGAGGTGTGCACACTGTATGGTTAGAATGAGTATGCCCACATGGAGGTGTGCACACTGAACTGTTAGAATGAGTGTGTCCACATGGAGTTGTGCACACTGAACTGTTAGAATGACTGTTTCCCTGTGGAGGTGTGCACACTGAACTGTGAGAATGAGTGTGTCCACATGGAGGTGTGCACACTGAACTGTTAGAATGAGTGTGCCCACATGGAGGTGTGCACACTGAACTGTTAGAATGAGTGTGCCCACATGGAGGTGTGCACACTGATCTGTTTAATGAGTTTGCCCACATGGAGGTGTGCACACTGAACTGTTAGAATGAGTGTGTCCACATGGAGGTGTGCACACTGAACTGTTAGAATGAGTGTGCCCACATGGAGGTGTGCACACTGAACTGTTAGAATGAGTGTGCCCACATGGAGGTGTGCACACTGAACTGTTAGAATGAGTGTGCCCTATGGAGTTGTGCACACTGAACTGTTAGAATGAGTGTGTCCACATGGAGGTGTGCACATTGAACTGTTAGAATGAGTATGTCCACATGGAGTTGTGCACACTGAACTGTTAGAATTAGTGTATACCTGTGGAGATGTGCACACTGAACTGTTAGAATGAGTGTGTCCACATGGAGGTGTGCACACTGAACTGTTAGAATGAGTGTGTCCACCTGGAGGTGTGCACACTGAACTGTTAGAATGAGTGTGTCCACATGGAGGTGTGCACACTGAACTGTTAGAATGAGTGTGTCCACATGGAGGTGTGCACACTGAACTGTTAGAATGAGTGTGTCCACATGGAGTTGGGCACACTGAACTGTTAGAATGAGTGTGTCCACATGGAGGTGTGCACACTGAACTGTTAGAATGAGTGTGCACACATGGAGGTGTGCACACTGTATGGTTAGAATGAGTATGCCCACATGGAGGTGTGCACACTGAACTGTTAGAATGAGTGTGTCCACATGGAGTTGTGCACACTGAACTGTTAGAATGACTGTTTCCCTGTGGAGGTGTGCACACTGAACTGTGAGAATGAGTGTGTCCACATGGAGGTGTGCACACTGAACTGTTAGAATGAGTGTGCCCACATGGAGGTGTGCACACTGAACTGTTAGAATGAGTGTGCCCACATGGAGTTGTGCACACTGATCTGTTTAATGAGTTTGCCCACATGGAGGTGTGCACACTGAACTGTTAGAATGAGTGTGCACACATGGAGGTGTGCACACTGTATGGTTAGAATGAGTATGCCCACATGGAGGTGTGCACACTGAACTGTTAGAATGAGTGTGTCCACATGGAGGTGAGCACACTGAACTGTTAGAATGAGTGTGTCCTCATGGAGGTGTGCACACTGAAGTGTTAGAATGAGTGTGTCCACATGGAGGTGTGCACACTGAAATGTTAGAATGAGTGTGCCCACATGGAGGTGTGCACACTGAACTGTTAGAATGACTGTTTCCCTGTGGAGGTGTGCACACTGAACTGTGAGAATGAGTGTGTCCACATGGAGGTGTGCACACTGAACTGTTAGAATGAGTGTGCCCACATGGAGGTGTGCACACTGAACTGTTAGAATGAGTGTGCCCACATGGAGTTGTGCACACTGATCTGTTTAATGAGTTTGCCCACATGGAGGTGTGCACACTGAACTGTTAGAATGAGTGTGTCCACATGCAGGTGTGCACACTGAACTGTTAGAATGAGTGTGTCCACATGGAGGTGTGCACACTGTATTTTTAGAATGAGTGTGTCCACATGGAGGTGTGCACACTGAACTGTTAGAATGAGTGTGTCCACATGGAGGTGTGCACACTGAACTTTTAGAATGAGTGTGTCCACATGGAGGTGAGCACACTGAACTGTTAGAATGAGTGTGTCCTCATGGAGGTGTGCACACTGAAGTGTTAGAATGAGTGTGTCCACATGGAGGTGTGCACACTGAAATGTTAGAATGAGTGTGCCCACATGGAGGTGTGCACACTGAACTGTTAGAATGAGTGTGTCCACATGGATGTGTGCACACTGAACTGTTAGAATGAGTGTGTCCTCATGGAGGTTTGCACACTGAACTGTTAGAATGAGTGTCCCCAATTGGAGGTGTGCACACTGAACTGTTAGAATGAGTGTGTCCACAAGGAGGTGTGCACACTGAACTGTTAGAATGTGTCCACATGGAGGTGTGCACACTGAACTGTTAGAATGATTGTGTCCACATGGAGGTGTGCACACTGAACTGTTAAAATGTCTGTGCCCACATAGTGGTGTTCACACTGAACTGTTAGAATGAGTGTGTCTACATGGAGTTGTGCACACCGAAGTGTTAGAATTTGTCCACATGGAGGTGTGCACACTGAACTGTTAGAATGAGTGGGTCAACCTGGAGGTGTGCACACTGAAATGTTAGAATGAGTGTGCCCACATGGAGGTGTGCACACTGAACTGTTAGAATGAGTGTGTCCACATGGAGGTGTGCACACTGAACTGTTAGAACGAGTGTGTCCACATGGAGGTGTGCACACTGAACTGTTAGAATGAGTGTGTCCACATGGAGGTGGGCACACTGAACTGTTAGAATGAGTGTGTCCACAGGGAAATGTGCACACTGAAATGTTAGAATTTGTCCACATGGAGGTGTGCACACTGAACTGTTAGAATGACTGTGTCCACATGGAGGTGTGCACATTGAACTGTTAGAATGACTGTGCCCACATGGAGGTGTGCACACTGAACTGTTAGAATGAGTGTGTCCCTGTGGAGGTGTGTGCACTGAACTGTTAGAATGTGTGTGTCCACATGGAGGTGTGCACACTCTACTGTTAGAATGAGTGTGTCCACATGGAGGTGTGCACACTGAACTGTTAGAATGAGTGTGTCCACATGGAGTTGTGCACACTGAACTGTTAGAATTAGTGTATCCCTGTGGAGATGTGCACACTGAACTGTTAGAATGAGTGTGTCCACATGGAGGTGTGCACACTGAACTGTTAGAATGAGTGTGCCCACATGGAGGTGTGCACACTGAACTGTTAGAATGAGTGTGCCCACATGGAGGTGTGCACACTGATCTGTTTAATGAGTTTGCCCACATGGAGGTGTGCACACTGAACTGTTAGAATGAGTGTGCCCTATGGAGTTGTGCACACTGAACTGTTAGAATGAGTGTGTCCACATGGAGGTGTGCACATTGAACTGTTAGAATGAGTATGTCCACATGGTGTTGTGCACACTGAACTGTTAGAATTAGTGTATACCTGTGGAGATGTGCACACTGAACTGTTAGAATGAGTGTGTCCACATGGAGGTGTGCACACTGAACTGTTAGAATGAGTGTGTCCACCTGGAGGTGTGCACACTGAACTGTTAGAATGAGTGTGTCCACATGGAGGTGTGCACACTGAACTGTTAGAATGAGTGTGTCCACATGGAGGTGTGCACACTGAACTGTTAGAATGAGTGTGTCCACATGGAGTTGGGCACACTGAACTGTTAGAATGAGTGTGTCCACATGGAGGTGTGCACACTGAACTGTTAGAATGAGTGTGCACACATGGAGGTGTGCACACTGTATGGTTAGAATGAGTATGCCCACATGGAGGTGTGCACACTGAACTGTTAGAATGAGTGTGTCCACATGGAGTTGTGCACACTGAACTGTTAGAATGACTGTTTCCCTGTGGAGGTGTGCACACTGAACTGTGAGAATGAGTGTGTCCACATGGAGGTGTGCACACTGAACTGTTAGAATGAGTGTGCCCACATGGAGGTGTGCACACTGAACTGTTAGAATGAGTGTGCCCACATGGAGTTGTGCACACTGATCTGTTTAATGAGTTTGCCCACATGGAGGTGTGCACACTGAACTGTTAGAATGAGTGTGTCCACATGCAGGTGTGCACACTGAACTGTTAGAATGAGTGTGCCCACATGGAGTTGTGCACACTGAACTGTTAGAATGAGTGTGTCCACATGGAGGTGTGCACACTGAACTGTTAGAATGAGTGTGTCCACATGGAGTTGGGCACACTGAACTGTTAGAATTAGTGTATACCTGTGGAGATGTGCACACTGAACTGTTAGAATGAGTGTGTCCACATGGAGGTGTGCACACTGAACTGTTAGAATGAGTGTGTCCACCTGGAGGTGTGCACACTGAACTGTTAGAATGAGTGTGTCCACATGGAGGTGTGCACACTGAACTGTTAGAATGAGTGTGTCCACATGGAGGTGTGCACACTGAACTGTTAGAATGAGTGTGTCCACATGGAGTTGGGCACACTGAACTGTTAGAATGAGTGTGTCCACATGGAGGTGTGCACACTGAACTGTTAGAATGAGTGTGCACACATGGAGGTGTGCACACTGTATGGTTAGAATGAGTATGCCCACATGGAGGTGTGCACACTGAACTGTTAGATTGAGTGTGTCCACATGGAGTTGTGCACACTGAACTGTTAGAATGACTGTTTCCCTGTGGAGGTGTGCACACTGAACTGTGAGAATGAGTGTGTCCACATGGAGGTGTGCACACTGAACTGTTAGAATGAGTGTGCCCACATGGAGGTGTGCACACTGAACTTTTAGAATGAGTGTGCCCACATGGAGGTGTGCACACTGATCTGTTTAATGAGTTTGCCCACATGGAGGTGTGCACAGTGAACTGTTAGAATGAGTGTGTCCACATGGAGGTGTGCACACTGAACTGTTAGAATGAGTGTGCCCACATGGAGGTGTGCACACTGAACTGTTAGAATGAGTGTGCCCACATGGAGGTGTGCACACTGAACTGTTAGAATTAGTGTATAACTGTGGAGATGTGCACACTGAACTGTTAGAATGAGTGTGTCCACATGGAGGTGTGCACACTGAACTGTTAGAATGAGTGTGTCCACATGGGGGTGTGCACACTGAACTGTTAGAATGAGTGTGTCCACATGGAGGTGTGCACACTGAACTGTTAGAATGAGTGTGTCCACATGGAGGTGTGCACACTGAACTGTTAGAATGAGTGTGTCCACAAGGAGGTGTGCACACTGAACTGTTAGAATGAGTGTGCCCACATGGAGGTGTGCACACTGAACTGTTAGAATGAGTGTGTCCACATGGAGGTGTGCACACTGAACTGTTAGAATGAGTGGGCCCACATGGAGGTGTGCACACTGAACTGTTAGAATGAGTGTGTCGACATGGAGGTGTGCACACTGAACTGTTAGAATGAGTGTGCCCACATGGAGTTGTGCACACTGAATGTTAGAATGAGTGTGCTCACATGGAGTTGTGCACATGAACTGTTAGAATGACTGTGCCCACATGGAGGTGTGCACTTTGAACTGTTAGAATGGGTGTGTCCACATGGAGGTGTGCACACTGTATTGTTAGAATGAGTGTGTCCACATGGAGGTGTGCACAATGAACTGTTAGAATGAGTGTGTCCACATGGAGATGTGCACACTGAACTGTTAGTTTGATTGTGCCCACATGGAGGTGTGCACACTGAACTGTTAGAATGTGTGTGTCCCTGTGGAGGTGTGCACACTGAAATGTTAGAATGAGTGTGTCCACATGGATGTGTGCACACTGAAGTGTTAGAATTTATCCACATGGAGGTGTGCACACTGAACTGTTAGAATGAGTGTATCCACATGTAGGTGTGCACACTGAACTGTTAGAATGAGTGTGTCCACATGGATGTGTGCACAATGAACTGTTAGAATGACTGTTTCCCTGTGGAGGTGTGCACACTGAACTGTGAGAATGAGTGTGTCCACATGGAGGTGTGCACACTGAACTGTTAGAATGAGTGTGCCCACATGGAGGTGTGCACACTGAACTGTTAGAATGAGTGGGCCCACATGGAGGTGTGCACACTGAACTGTTAGAATGAGTGTGCCCACATGGAGGTGTGCACACTGAACTGTTAGAATATGTCCACATGGAGGTGTGCACACTGAACTGTTAGAATAAGTGTGTCCACATGGAGATGTGTACACTGAACTGTTAGAATTAGTGTATCCCTGTGGAGATGTGCACACTGAACTGTTAGAATGAGTGTGTCCACCTGGAGGTGTGCACACTGAACTGTTAGAATGAGTGTGTCCACATGGAGGTGTGCACACTGAACTGTTAGAATGAGTGTGTCCACATGGAGGTGTGCACACTGAACTGTTAGAATGAGTGTGTCCACATGGAGTTGGGCACACTGAACTGTTAGAATGAGTGTGTCCACATGGAGGTGTGCACACTGAACTGTTAGAATGAGTGTGCACACATGGAGGTGTGCACACTGCATGGTTAGAATGAGTATGCCCACATGGAGGTGTGCACACTGAACTGTTAGAATGAGTGTGTCCACATGGAGTTGTGCACACTGAACTGTTAGAATGACTGTTTCCCTGTGGAGGTGTGCACACTGAACTGTGAGAATGAGTGTGTCCACATGGAGGTGTGCACACTGAACTGTTAGAATGAGTGTGCCCACATGGAGGTGTGCACACTGAACTGTTAGAATGAGTGTGCCCACATGGAGGTGTGCACTCTGATCTGTTTAATGAGTTTGCCCACATGGAGGTGTGCACACTGAACTGTTAGAATGAGTGTGTCCACATGGAGGTGTGCACACTGAACTGTTAGAATGAGTGTGCCCACATGGAGGTGTGCACACTGAACTGTTAGAATGAGTGTGCCCACATGGAGGTGTGCACACTGAACTGTTAGAATGAGTGTGCCCTATGGAGTTGTGCACACTGAACTGTTAGAATGAGTGTGTCCACATGGAGGTGTGCACATTGAACTGTTAGAATGAGTATGTCCACATGGAGTTGTGCACACTGAACTGTTAGAATTAGTGTATACCTGTGGAGATGTGCACACTGAACTGTTAGAATGAGTGTGTCCACATGGAGGTGTGCACACTGAACTGTTAGAATGAGTGTGTCCACCTGGAGGTGTGCACACTGAACTGTTAGAATGAGTGTGTCCACATGGAGGTGTGCACACTGAACTGTTAGAATGAGTGTGTCCACATGGAGGTGTGCACACTGAACTGTTAGAATGAGTGTGTCCACATGGAGTTGGGCACACTGAACTGTTAGAATGAGTGTGTCCACATGGAGGTGTGCACACTGAACTGTTAGAATGAGTGTGCACACATGGAGGTGTGCACACTGTATGGTTAGAATGAGTATGCCCACATGGAGGTGTGCACACTGAACTGTTAGAATGAGTGTGTCCACATGGAGTTGTGCACACTGAACTGTTAGAATGACTGTTTCCCTATGGAGGTGTGCACACTGAACTGTGAGAATGAGTGTGTCCACATGGAGGTGTGCACACTGAACTGTTAGAATGAGTGTGCCCACATGGAGGTGTGCACACTGAACTGTTAGAATGAATGTGCCCACATGGAGTTGTGCACACTGATCTGTTTAATGAGTTTGCCCACATGGAGGTGTGCACACTGAACTGTTAGAATGAGTGTGTCCACATGCAGGTGTGCACACTGAACTGTTAGAATGAGTGTGCCCACATGGAGTTGTGCACACTGAACTGTTAGAATGAGTGTGTCCACATGGAGGTGTGCACACTGAACTGTTAGAATGAGTGTGTCCACATGGAGTTGGGCACACTGAACTGTTAGAATTAGTGTATACCTGTGGAGATGTGCACACTGAACTGTTAGAATGAGTGTGTCCACATGGAGGTGTGCACACTGAACTGTTAGAATGAGTGTGTCCACCTGGAGGTGTGCACACTGAACTGTTAGAATGAGTGTGTCCACATGGAGGTGTGCACACTGAACTGTTAGAATGAGTGTGTCCACATGGAGGTGTGCACACTGAACTGTTAGAATGAGTGTGTCCACATGGAGTTGGGCACACTGAACTGTTAGAATGAGTGTGTCCACATGGAGGTGTGCACACTGAACTGTTAGAATGAGTGTGCACACATGGAGGTGTGCACACTGTATGGTTAGAATGAGTATGCCCACATGGAGGTGTGCACACTGAACTGTTAGAATGAGTGTGTCCACATGGAGTTGTGCACACTGAACTGTTAGAATGACTGTTTCCCTGTGGAGGTGTGCACACTGAACTGTGAGAATGAGTGTGTCCACATGGAGGTGTGCACACTGAACTGTTAGAATGAGTGTGCCCACATGGAGGTGTGCACACTGAACTTTTAGAATGAGTGTGCCCACATGGAGGTGTGCACACTGATCTGTTTATTGAGTTTGCCCACATGGAGGTGTGCACAGTGAACTGTTAGAATGAGTGTGTCCACATGGAGGTGTGCACACTGAACTGTTAGAATGAGTGTGCCCACATGGAGGTGTGCACACTGAACTGTTAGAATGAGTGTGCCCACATGGAGGTGTGCACACTGAACTGTTAGAATTAGTGTATAACTGTGGAGATGTGCACACTGAACTGTTAGAATGAGTGTGTCCACATGGAGGTGTGCACACTGAACTGTTAGAATGAGTGTGTCCACATGGGGGTGTGCACACTGAACTGTTAGAATGAGTGTGTCCACATGGAGGTGTGCACACTGAACTGTTAGAATGAGTGTGTCCACATGGAGGTGTGCACACTGAACTGTTAGAATGAGTGTGTCCACAAGGAGGTGTGCACACTGAACTGTTAGAATGAGTGTGCCCACATGGAGGTGTGCACACTGAACTGTTAGAATGAGTGTGTCCACATGGAGGTGTGCACACTGAACTGTTAGAATGAGTGGGCCCACATGGAGGTGTGCACACTGAACTGTTAGAATGAGTGTGTCGACATGGAGGTGTGCACACTGAACTGTTAGAATGAGTGTGCCCACATGGAGTTGTGCACACTGAATGTTAGAATGAGTGTGCTCACATGGAGTTGTGCACATGAACTGTTAGAATGACTGTGCCCACATGGAGGTGTGCACTTTGAACTGTTAGAATGGGTGTGTCCACATGGAGGTGTGCACACTGTATTGTTAGAATGAGTGTGTCCACATGGAGGTGTGCACAATGAACTGTTAGAATGAGTGTGTCCACATGGAGATGTGCACACTGAACTGTTAGTTTGATTGTGCCCACATGGAGGTGTGCACACTGAACTGTTAGAATGTGTGTGTCCCTGTGGAGGTGTGCACACTGAAATGTTAGAATGAGTGTGTCCACATGGATGTGTGCACACTGAAGTGTTAGAATTTATCCACATGGAGGTGTGCACACTGAACTGTTAGAATGAGTGTATCCACATGTAGGTGTGCACACTGAACTGTTAGAATGAGTGTGTCCACATGGATGTGTGCACAATGAACTGTTAGAATGACTGTTTCCCTGTGGAGGTGTGCACACTGAACTGTGAGAATGAGTGTGTCCACATGGAGGTGTGCACACTGAACTGTTAGAATGAGTGTGCCCACATGGAGGTGTGCACACTGAACTGTTAGAATGAGTGGGCCCACATGGAGGTGTGCACACTGAACTGTTAGAATGAGTGTGCCCACATGGAGGTGTGCACACTGAACTGTTAGAATATGTCCACATGGAGGTGTGCACACTGAACTGTTAGAATAAGTGTGTCCACATGGAGGTGTGCACATTTTACTGTAAGAATGAGTGTGTCCACATGGAGTTGTGCACACTGAACTGTTAGAATTAGTGTATCCCTGTGGAGATGTGCACACTGAACTGTTAGAATGAGTGTGTCCACATGGAGGTGTGCACACTGAACTGTTAGAATGACTGTGCCCACATGGAGGATGTGCACTGTGAACTGTTAGAATGAGTGTGTCCCTCTGGAGGTGTGCACACTGAACTGTTAGAATGAGTGTGTCTACATGGAGGTGTGCACACAAAACTGTTAGAATGTGTGTGTCCACATGGAGGTGTGCACACCGAACTGTTAGAATGAGTGTGCCCACATGGAGGTGTGCACACTTAACTGTTAGAATGAGTGTGCCCACATGGAGGTGTGTACGCTGAACTGTTAGAATGAGTGTGCCCACATGGAGGAGTGCACACTGAACTGTTAGAATGAGTGTGCCCACATGAGGTGTGCACACTGAACTGTTAGAATGAGTGTGCCCACATGGAGGTGTGCACACTGAACTGTTAGAATGAGTGTGCCCACATGGAGGTGTGCACACTGAACTGTTAGAATGAGTGTGCCCACATGGTGGTGTGCACACTGAACTGTTAGAATGAGTGTGTCCACATGGAGGTGTGCACACTGAACTGTTAGATTGAGTGTGCCCATATGGAGGTGTGCACAATGAACTGTTAGAATGAGTGTGTCCACATGGAAGTGTGCACACTGTATTGTTAGAATGAGTGTGTCCACATGGAGGTGTGCACAATGAACTGTTAGAATGAGTGTGTCCACATGGAGATGTGCACACTGAACTGTTAGTTTGATTGTGCCCACATGGAGGTGTGCACACTGAACTGTTAGAATGTGTGTGTCCCTGTGGAGGTGTGCACACTGAAATGTTAGAATGAGTGTGTCCACATGGATGTGTGAACACTGAAGTGTTAGAATTTATCCACATGGAGGTGTGCACACTGAACTGTTAGAATGAGTGTGTCCACATGGAGGTGTGCACACTGAACTGTTAGAATGAGTGTGTCTCTGTGGAGGTGTGCACACTGAACTCTGAAAATGAGTGTGTCCACATGGAGGTGTGCACACTGAACTGTTAGAATGAGTGTGCCCACATGGAGGTGTGCACACTGAACTGTTAGAATGAGTGTGCCGACATGGAGGTGTGCACACTGAACTGTTAGAATGAGTGTGCCCACATGGAGGTGTGCACACTGAACTGTTAGAATGAGTGTGTCCACATGGAGGTGTGCACACTGAACTGTTAGAATGAGTGTGCCCACATGGAGGTGTGCACACTGAACTGTTAGAATGAGTGTGCCCACATGGAGGTGTGCACACTGAACTGTTAGATTGAGTGTGCCCATATGGAGGTGTGCACACTGAACTGTTAGAATGAGTGTGTCCACATGGAGGTGTGCACACTGAACTGTTAGAATGAGTGTATCCACATGGAGTTGTGCACACTGAACTGTTAGAATTAGTGTATCCCTGTGGAGATGTGCACACTGAACTGTTAGAATGAGTGTGTCCACATGGAGGTGTGCACACTGAACTGTTAGAATGAGTGTGTCCACATGGGGGTGTGCACACTGAACTGTTAGAATATGTCCACATGGAGGTGTGCACACTGTACTGTTAGAATGAGTGTGTCCACATGGAGGTGTGCACACTGAACTGTTAGAATGAGTGTGTCCACATGTTGGTGTGCACACTGAACTGTTAGAATGAGTGTGTCCACAAGGAGGTGTGCACACTGAACTGTTAGAATGAGTGTGCCCACATGGAGGTGTGTACACTGAACTGTTAGAATGAGTGGGCCCACATGGACGTGTGCACACTGAACTGTTAGAATGAGTGGGCCCACATGGAGGTGTGCACACTGAACTGTTAGAATGAGTGTGTCCACATGGATGTGTGCACACTGAACTGTTAGAATGAATGTGCCCACATGGAGTTGTGCACACTGAATGTTAGAATGACTGTGTCCACATGGAGGTGTGCACACTGAACTGTTAGAATGAGTGGGCCCACATGGAGTTGTGCACATGAACTGTTAGAATGACTGTGTCCACATGGAGGTGTGCACACTGAACTGTTAGAATGACTGTGCCCACATGGAGGTGTGCACTTTGAACTGTTAGAATGAGTGTATCCCTGTGGATTTGTGCACACTGAATTGTTAGAATGAGTGTGTCCACATGGAGGTGTGCACACTGAACTGTTAGAATCTGTGTGTCCACATGGAGGTGTGCACACTGAACTGTTAGAATGAGTGTGCCCACATGGAAGTGTGCACAGTGAACTGTTTGAATGAGTGTGCCCACATGGAGGTGTGCACAATGAACTTGTAGAATGAGTGTGCCCACATGGAGGTGTGCACACTGAACTGTTAGAATAAGTGTGTCCACATGGAGGTGTGCACATTTTACTGTAAGAATGAGTGTGTCCACATGGAGTTGTGCACACTGAACTGTTAGAATTAGTGTATCCCTGTGGAGATGTGCACACTGAACTGTTAGAATGAGTGTGTCCACATGGAGGTGTGCACACTGAACTGTTAGAATGAGTGTGTCCACATGGGGGTGTGCACACTGAACTGTTAGAATATGTCCACATGGAGGTGTGCACACTGTACTGTTAGAATGAGTGTGTCCACATGGAGGTGTGCACAATGAACTGTTAGAATGAGTGTGTCCACATGGAGGTGTGCACAATGAACTGTTAGAATGAGTGTGTCCACATGGAGGTGTGCACACTGAACTGTTAGAATGAGTGTGTCCACAAGGAGGTGTGCACACTGAACTGTTAGAATGAGTGTGCCCACATGGAGGTGTGCACACTGAACTGTTAGAATGAGTGGGCCCACATGGAGGTGTGCACACTGAACTGTTAGAATGAGTGGGCCCACATGGAGGTGTGCACACTGAACTGTTAGAATGAGTGTGTCCACATGGAGGTGTGCACACTGAACGGATAGAATGAGTGTGCCCACATGGAGTTGTGCACACTGAATGTTAGAATGAGTGTGCTCACATGGAGTTGTGCACATGAACTGTTAGAATGACTGTGTCCACATGGAGGTGTGCACACTGAACTGTTAGAATGACTGTGCCCACATGGAGGTGTGCACTTTGAACTTTTAGAATGAGTGTGTCCCTGTGGAGGTGTGCACACTGAACTGTTAGAATGAGTGTGTCTACATGGAGGTGTGCACACTGAACTGTTAGAATGTGTGTGTCCACATGGAGGTGTGCACACCGAACTGTTAGAATGAGTGTGTCCACATGGAGGTGTGCACACTGAACTGTTAGAATGAGTGGGCCCACATGGAGGTGTGCACACTGAACTGTTAGAATGAGTGTGCCCACATGGAGGAGTGCACACTGAACTGTTAGAATGAGTGTGCCCACATGGATGTGTGAACACTGAACTGTTAGAATGAGTGTGCCCACATGGAGGTGTGCACACTGAACTGTTAGAATGAGTGTGCCCACATGGAGGAGTGCACATAGAACTGTTAGAATGAGTGTGTCCACATGGAGGTGTGCACACTGCAATGTTAGAATGAGTGTGTCCACATGGAGGTGTGCACACTGAACTGTTAGATTGAGTGTGCCCACATGGAGGTGTGCACACTCAACTGTTAGAATGAGTGTGCCCACATGGAGGTGTGAACACTGAATTCTTAGAATGAGTGTGTCCACATGGAGGTGTGCACACTGAACTGTTAGAATGAGTGTGTCCACATGGAGGTGTGCACACTGAACTGTTAGAATGAGTATGTCCACATGGGGGTGTGCACACTGAACTGTTAGAATATGTCCACATGGAGGTGTGAACACTGTACTGTTAGAATGATTGTGTCCACATGGAGGTGTGCACACTGAACTGTTAGAATGAGTGTGTCCACATGGAGGTGTGCACACTGAACTGTTAGAATGAGTGTGTCCACAAGGAGATGTGCACACTGAACTGTTAGAATGAGTGTGCCCACATGGAGGTGTGCACACTGAACTGTTAGAATGAGTGGGCCCACATGGAGGTGTGCACACTGAACTGTTAGAATGAGTGGGCCCACATGGAGGTGTGTACACTGAACTGTTAGAATGAGTGTGTCCACATGGAGGTGTGCACACTGAACTGTTAGAATGAGTGTGCCCATATGGAGTTGTGCACACTGAATGTTAGAATGAGTTTGCTCACATGGAGTTGTGCACATGAACTGTTAGAATGACTGTGTCCACATGGAGGTGTGCACACTGAACTGTTAGAATGACTGTGCCCACATGGAGGTGTGCACTTTGAACTGTTAGAATGAGTGTGTCCACATGGAGGTGTGCACACTGTATTGTTAGAATGAGTGTGTCCACATGGAGGTGTGCACAATGAACTGTTAGAATGAGTGTGTCCACATGGAGATGTGCACACTGAACTGTTAGTTTGATTGTGCCCACATGGAGGTGTGCACACTGAAATGTTAGAATGAGTGTGTCCACATGTAGGTGTGCACACTGAACTGTTAGAATGACTGTTTCCCTGTGGATGTGTGCACACTAAACTGTGAGAATGAGTGTGTCCACATGGAGGTGTGCACACTGAACTGTTTGAATGAGTTTGCCCACATGGAGGTGTGCACACTGAACTGTTAGAATGAGTGTGTCCACATGGAGGTGTGCACACTGAACTGTTAGAATGAGTGTGTCCACATGGAGGTGTGCGCACTGAACTGTTAGAATGACTGTGTCCACATGGAGGTGTGCACACTGAACTGTTAGAATGACTGTGCCCACATGGAGGTGTGCACTGTGAACTGTTAGAATGAGTGTGTCCCTCTGGAGGTGTGCACACTGAACTGTTAGAATGAGTGTGTCTACATGGAGGTGTGCACACCGAACTGTTAGAATGTGTGTGTCCACATGGAGGTGTGCACACCGAACTGTTAGAATGAGTGTGCCCACATGGAGGTGTGCACACTTAACTGTTAGAATGAGTGTGCCCACATGGAGGTGTGTACGCTGAACTGTTAGAATGAGTGTGCCCACATGGAGGAGTGCACAGTGAACTGTTAGAATGAGTGTGCCCACATGAGGTGTGCACACTGAACTGTTAGAATGAGTGTGCCCACATGGAGGTGTGCACACTGAACTGTTAGAATGAGTGTGCCCACATGGAGGTGTGCACACTGAACTGTTAGAATGAGTGTGCCCACATGGTGGTGTGCACACTGAACTGTTAGAATGAGTGTGTCCACATGGAGGTGTGCACACTGAACTGTTAGAATGAGTGTGTCCACATGGAGTTGTGCACACTGCAATGTTAGAATGAGTGTGTCCACATTGAGGTGTGCACACTGAACTGTTAGATTGAGTGTGCCCACATGGAGGTGTTCACACTCAACTGTTAGAATGAGTGTGCCCACATGGAGGTGTGAACACTGAATTCTTAGAATGAGTGTGTCCACATGGAGGTGTGCACACTGAACTGTTAGAATGAGTGTGTCCATATGGAGGTGTGCACACTGAACTTTTAGAATGAGTGTGTCCCTGTGGAGGTGTGCACACTGTACTGTTAGAATGAGTGTGTCCACATAGGGGTGTGCACACTGAACTGTTAGAATGAGTGTGTCCACATGGAGGTGTGCACCCTGTATTGTTAGAATGAGTGTGTCCACATGGAGGTGTGCACAATGAACTGTTAGAATGAGTGTGTCCACATGGAAGTGTGCACACTGTATTGTTAGAATGAGTGTGTCCACATGGAGGTGTGCACAATGAACTGTTAGAATGAGTGTGTCCACATGGAGATATGCACACTGAACTGTTAGTTTGATTGTGCCCACATGGAGGTGTGCACACTGAACTGTTAGAATGTGTGTGTCCCTGTGGAGGTGTGCACACTGAAATGTTAGAATGAGTGTGTCCACAAGGATGTGTGCACACTGAAGTGTTAGAATTTATCCACATGGAGGTGTGCACACTGAACTGTTAGAATGAGTGTGTCCACATGGAGGTGTGCACACTGAACTGTTAGAATGAGTGTGTCCCTGTGGAGGTGTGCACACTGTACTGTGAAAATGAGTGTGTCCACATGGAGGTGTGCACACTGAACTGTTAGAATGAGTGTGCCCACATGGAGGTGTGCACACTGAACTGTTAGAATGAGTGTGCCGACATGGAGGTGTGCACACTGAACTGTTAGAATGAGTGTGCCCACATGGAGGTGTGCACACTGAACTGTTAGAATGAGTGTGTCCACATGGAGGTGTGCACACTGAACTGTTAGAATGAGTGTGCCCACATGGAGGTGTGCACACTGAACTGTTAGAATGAGTGTGCCCACATGGAGGTGTGCACACTGAACTGTTAGATTGAGTGTGCCCATATGGAGGTGTGCACACTGAACTGTTAGAATGAGTGTGTCCACATGGAGGTGTGCACACTGAACTGTTAGAATGAGTGTATCCACATGGAGTTGTGCACACTGAACTGTTAGAATTAGTGTATCCCTGTGGAGATGTGCACACTGAACTGTTAGAATGAGTGTGTCCACATGGAGGTGTGCACACTGAACTGTTAGAATGAGTGTGTCCACATGGGGGTGTGCACACTGAACTGTTAGAATATGTCCACATGGAGGTGTGCACACTGTACTGTTAGAATGAGTGTGTCCACATGGAGGTGTGCACACTGAACTGTTAGAATGAGTGTGTCCACATGTTGGTGTGCACACTGAACTGTTAGAATGAGTGTGTCCACAAGGAGGTGTGCACACAGAACTGTTAGAATGAGTGTGCCCACATGGAGGTGTGCACACTGAACTGTTAGAATGAGTGGGCCCACATGGAGGTGTGCACACTGAACTGTTAGAATGAGTGGGCCCACATGGAGGTGTGCACACTGAACTGTTAGAATGAGTGTGTCCACATGGAGGTGTGCACACTGAACTGTTAGAATGAGTGTGTCCACATGGAGGTGTGCACACTGAACTGTTAGAATGAGTTTGCCCACATGGAGTTGTGCACACTGAATGTTAGAAAGACTGTGTACACATGGAGGTGTGCACACTGAACTGTTAGAATGAGTGTGCCCACATGGAGTTGTGCACATGAACTGTTAGAATGACTGTGTCCACATGGAGGTGTGCACACTGAACTGTTAGAATGACTGTGCCCACATGGAGGTGTGCACTTTGAACTGTTAGAATGAGTGTATCCCTGTGGATTTGTGCACACTGAACTGTTAGAATGAGTGTGTCCACATGGAGGTGTGCACACTGAACTGTTAGAATGTGTGTGTCCACATGGAGGTGTGCACACTGAACTGTTAGAATGGGTGTGCCCACATGGGGGTGTGCACACTGAACTGTTTGAATGAGTGTGCCCACTTGGTGGTGTGCACAATGAACTTGTAGAATGAGTGTGCCCACATGGAGTTGTGCACACTGAACTGTTAGAATGAGTGTGTCCACATGGAGGTGTGCACACTGAACTGTTAGAATGAGTGTGCCCACATGGAGGTGTGCACACTGAACTATTAGAATGAGTGTGCCCACATGGAGGTGTGCACACTGAACTGTTAGAATGAGTGAGCCCACATGGAGGAGTGCACACTGAACTGTTAGAATGAGTGTGCCCACATGGAGTTATGAACACTGAACTGTAAGAATGAGTGTGTCCACATGGAGGTGTGCACAGTGAACTGTTAGAATGAGTGTGTCCACATGGAGGTGTGCACACTGAACTATTAGAATGAGTGTGTCCACATGGGGGTGTGCACACTGAACTGTTAGAATATGTCCACATGGAGGTGTGCACACTGTACTGTTAGAATGAGTGTGTCCACATGGAGGTGTGCACACTGAACTGTTAGAATGAGTGTGTCCACATGGAGGTGTGCACACTGAACTGTTAGAATGAGTGTGTCCACAAGGAGGTGTGCACACTGAACTGTTAGAATGAGTGTGCCCACATGGAGGTGTGCACACTGAACTGTTAGAATGAGTGGGCCTACATGGAGGTGTGCACACTGAACTGATAGAATGAGTGGGCCCACATGGAGGTGTGCACACTGAACTGTTAGAATGAGTGTGTCCACATGGAGGTGTGCACACTGAACTGTTAGAATAAGTGTGCCCACATGGAGTTGTGCACACTGAATGTTAGAATGACTGTGTCCACATGGAGGTGTGCACACTGAACTGTTAGAATGAGTGTGTCCACATGGAGATGTGCACACTGAACTGTTAGTTTGATTGTGCCCACATGGAGGTGTGCACACTGAACTGTTAGAATGTGTGTGTCCCTGTGGAGGTGTGCACACTGAAATGATAGAATGAGTGTGTCCAAATGGATGTGTGCACACTGAAGTGTTAGATTTTATCCACATGGAGGTGTGCACACTGAACTGTTAGAATGAGTGTGTCCACATGGAGGTGTGCACACTGAACTTTTAGAATGAGTGTGTCCACATGGAGGTGTGCACACTGAACTGTTAGAATGAGTGTGTCCACATGGAGTTGTGCACACTGAACTGTTAGAATATGTCCACATGGAGGTGTGCACACTGTACTGTTAGAATGAGTGTGTCCACATGGAGGTGTGCACACTGAAGTGTTAGAATGAGTGTGTCCACATGTTGGTGTGCACACTGTACTGTTAGAATGAGTGTGTCCACAAGGAGGTGTGCACACTGAACTGTTAGAATGAGTGTGCCCACATGGAGGTGTGCACACTGAACTGTTAGAATGAGTGGTCCCACATGGAGGTGTGCACACTGAACTGTTAGAATGAGTGGGCCCACATGGAGGTGTGCACACTGAACTGTTATAATGAGTGTGTCCACATGGAGGTGTGCACACTGAACTGTTAGAATGAGTTTGCCCACATGGAGTTGTGCACACTGAATGTTAGAAAGACTGTGTCCACATGGAGGTGTGCACACTGAACTGTTAAAATGAGTGTGCCCACATGGAGTTGTGCACATGAACTGTTAGAATGACTGTGTCCACATGGAGGTGTGCACACTGAACTGTTAGAATGACTGTGCCCACATGGATGTGTGCACTTTGAACTGTTAGAATGAGTGTATCCCTGTGGATTTGTGCACACTGAACTGTTAGAATGAGTGTGTCCACATGGAGGTGTGCACACTGAACTGTTAGAATGTGTGTGTCCACATGGAAGTGTACACAATGAACTGTTTGAATGAGTGTGCCCATATGGAGGTGTGCACAATGAACTTGTAGAATGAGTGAGCCCACATGGAGGTGTGCACACTGAACTGTTAGAATGAGTGTGTCCACATGGAGGTGTGCACACTGAACTGTTAGAATGAGTGTGCCCACATGGAGGTGTGCACACTGAACTATTAGAATGAGTGTGCCCACATGGAGGTGTGCACACTGAACTGTTAGAATGAGTGAGCCCACATGGAGGAGTGCACACTGAACTGTTAGAATGAGTGTGCCCACATGGAGTTATGAACACTGAACTGTAAGAATGAGTGTGTCCACATGGAGGTGTGCACACTGAACTGTTAGAATGAGTGTGTCCACATGGAGGTGTGCACACGGAACTGTTAGAATGAGTGTGTCCACATGGAGGTGTGCACACTGAACTATTAGAATGAGTGTGTCCACATGGAGGTGTGCACACTGAACTGTTAGAATGAGTGTGTCCACATGGGGGTGTGCACACTGAACTGTTAGAATATGTCCACATGGAGGTGTGCACACTGTACTGTTAGAATGAGTGTGTCCACATGGAGGTGTGCACACTGAACTGTTAGAATGAGTGTGTCCACATGGAGGTGTGCACACTGAACTGTTAGAATGAGTGTGTCCACAAGGAGGTGTGCACACTGAACTGTTAGAATGAGTGTGCCCACATGGAGGTGTGCACACTGAACTGTTAGAATGAGTGGGCCCACATGGAGGTGTGCACACTGAACTGTTAGAATGAGTGGGCCCACATGGAGGTGTGCACACTGAACTGTTAGAATGAGTGTGTCCACATGGAGGTGTGCACACTGAACTGTTAGAATGAGTGTGCCCACATGGAGTTGTGCACACTGAATGTTAGAATGACTGTGTCCACATGGAGGTGTGCACACTGAACTGTTAGAATGAGTGTGCCCACATGGAGTTGTGCACATGAACTGTTAGAATGACAGTGTCCACATGGTGGTGTGCACACTGAACTGTTAGAATGAGTGTGCCCACATGGAGGTGTGCACTTTGAACTGTTAGAATGACTGTGTCCCTGTGGAGGTATGCACACTGAACTGTTAGAATGAGTGTGTCCACATGGAGGTGTGCACACTGAACTGTTAGAATGTGTGTGCCCACATGGAGGTGTGCACACTGAACTGTTAGAATGAGTGTGCCCACATGGAGGTGTGCACAATGAACTGTTAGAATGAGTGTGTCCACATGGAGGTATGCACACTGAACTGTTAGAATGGGTGTGTCCACATGGAGTTGTGCACAATGAACTGTTAGAATGAGTGTGCCCACATGGAGGTGTGCACACTGAACTGTTAGAATGAGTGTGTCCACATGGAGTTGTGCACACTGAACTGTTAGAATGAGTGTGTCCACATGGAGGTGTGCACACTGAACTGTTAGAATGAGTGTGTCCACATGGAGGTGTGCACACTGAACTGTTAGAATGAGTGTGCCCACATGGAGGTGTGAACACTGAACTGTTAGAATGAGTGTGCCCACATGGAGGTGTGAACATTGAATTCTTAGAATGAGTGTGTCCACATGGAGGTGTGCACACTGAACTTTTAGAATGAGTGTGTCCACATGGAGGTGTGCACACTGAACTTTTAGAATGAGTGTGTCCCTGTGGAGGTGTGCACACTGTACTGTTAGAATGAGTGTGTCCATGTGGAGGTGTGCACACTGAACTGTTAGGATGAGTGTGTCCACATGGAGGTGTGCACACTGAACTGTTAGAATGAGTGTGTCCACATGGAAGTGTGCACACTGATCTGTTAGAATGAGTGTGTCCACATGGAGGTGTGCACACTGAACTGTTAGAATGAGTGTGCCCACATGGAGGTGTGCACACTGAACTGTTAGAATGAGTGTGCCTACATGGAGGTGTGCAGACTGAACTGTTAGAATGAGTGTGTCCTCATGGAGGTGTGCACACTGAACTGTTAGAATGAGTTTGCCCACATGGAGGTGTGCACACTGATCTGTTAGAATGAGTGTTTCCACATGGAGTTGTGCACACTGAACTGTTAGAATGAGTGTGTCTACATGGAGTTGTGCACATGAACTGTTAGAATGACTGTGTCCACATGGAGGTGTGCACACTGAACTGTTAGAATGAGTGTGCCCACATGGAGTTGTGCACATGAACTGTTAGAATGACTGTGTCCACATGGAGGTGTGCACACTGAACTGTTAGAATGACTGTGCCCACATGGATGTGTGCACTTTGAACTGTTAGAATGAATGTATCCCTGTGGATTTGTGCACACTGAACTGTTAGAATGAGTGTGTCCACATGGAGGTGTGCACACTGAACTGTTAGAATGAGTGTGCCCACATGGAAGTGTACACAATGAACTGTTTGAATGAGTGTGCCCACATGGAGGTGTGCACAATGAACTTGTAGAATGAGTGAGCCCACATGGAGGTGTGCACACTGAACTGTTAGAATGAGTGTGTCCACATGGAGGTGTGCACACTGAACTGTTAGAATGAGTGTGCCCACATGGAGGTGTGCACACTGAACTATTAGAATGAGTGTGCCCACATGGAGGTGTGCACACTGAAACTGTTAGAATGAGTGAGCCCACATGGAGGAGTGCACACTGAACTGTTAGAATGAGTGTGCCCACATGGAGTTATGAACACTGAACTGTAAGAATGAGTGTGTCCACATGGAGGTGTGCACACTGAACTGTTAGAATGAGTGTGTCCACATGGAGGTGTGCACACGGAACTGTTAGAATGAGTGTGTCCACATGGAGGTGTGCACACTGAACTATTAGAATGAGTGTGTCCACATGGAGGTGTGCACACTGAACTGTTAGAATGAGTGTGTCCACATGGGGGTGTGCACACTGAACTGTTAGAATATGTCCACATGGAGGTGTGCACACTGTACTGTTAGAATGAGTGTGTCCACATGGAGGTGTGCACACTGAACTGTTAGAATGAGTGTGTCCACATGGAGGTGTGCACACTGAACTGTTAGAATGAGTGTGTCCACAAGGAGGTGTGCACACTGAACTGTTAGAATGAGTGTGTCCACATGGAGGTGTGCACACTGAACTGTTAGAATGAGTGTGTCCACATGGAGGTGTGCACACTGAACTGTTAGAATGAGTGTGCCCACATGGAGGTGTGAACACTGAACTGTTAGAATGAGTGTGTCCACATGGAGGTGTGAACACTGAATTCTTAGAATGAGTGTGTCCACATGGAGGTGTGCACACTGAACTTTTAGAATGAGTGTGTCCACATGGAGGTGTGCACACTGAACTTTTAGAATGAGTGTGTCCCTGTGGAGGTGTGCACACTGTACTGTTAGAATGAGTGTGTCCATGTGGAGGTGTGCACACTGAACTGTTAGGATGAGTGTGTCCACATGGAGGTGTGCACACTGAACTGTTAGAATGACTGTGCCCACATGGGGTTAGCACACTGAACTGTTAGAATGAGTGTGTCCCTGTGGAGGTGTGCACACTGAACTGTTAGAATGAGTGTGTCCACATGGAAGTGTGCACACTGAACTGTTAGAATGAGTGTGTCCACATGGAGGTGTGCACACTTAACTGTTAGAATGAGTGTGTCCCTGTGGAGTTGTGCACACTGAAATGTTAGAATGAGTGTGTCCAAATGGAGGTGTGCACACTGAACTGTTAGAATGAGTGTGTCCACATGGAAGTGTGCACACTGATCTGTTAGAATGAGTGTGTCCACATGGAGGTGTGCACACTGAACTGTTAGAATGAGTGGGCCTACATGGAGGTGTGCACACTGAACTGATAGAATGAGTGGGCCCACATGGAGGTGTGCACACTGAACTGTTAGAATGAGTGTGTCCACATGGAGGTGTGCACACTGAACTGTTAGAATAAGTGTGCCCACATGGAGTTGTGCACACTGAATGTTAGAATGACTGTGTCCACATGGAGGTGTGCACACTGAACTGTTAGAATGAGTGTGTCCACATGGAGATGTGCACACTGAACTGTTAGTTTGATTGTGCCCACATGGAGGTGTGCACACTGAACTGTTAGAATGTGTGTGTCCCTGTGGAGGTGTGCACACTGAAATGTTAGAATGAGTGTGTCCACATGGATGTGTGCACACTGAAGTGTTAGAATTTATCCACATGGAGGTGTGCACACTGAACTGTTAGAATGAGTGTGTCCACATGGAGGTGTGCACACTGAACTTTTAGAATGAGTGTGTCCACATGGAGGTGTGCACACTGAACTGTTAGAATGAGTGTGTCCACATGGAGTTGTGCACACTGAACTGTTAGAATATGTCCACATGGAGGTGTGCACACTGTACTGTTAGAATGAGTGTGTCCACATGGAGGTGTGCACACTGAAGTGTTAGAATGAGTGTGTCCACATGTTGGTGTGCACACTGAACTGTTAGAATGAGTGTGTCCACAAGGAGGTGTGCACACTGAACTGTTAGAATGAGTGTGCCCACATGGAGGTGTGCACACTGAACTGTTAGAATGAGTGGTCCCACATGGAGGTGTGCACACTGAACTGTTAGAATGAGTGGGCCCACATGGAGGTGTGCACACTGAACTGTTAGAATGAGTGTGTCCACATGGAGGTGTGCACACTGAACTGTTAGAATGAGTGTGCCCACATGGAGTTGTGCACACTGAATGTTAGAATGACTGTGTCCACATGGAGGTGTGCACACTGAACTGTTAGAATGAGTGTGCCCACATGGAGTTGTGCACATGAACTGTTAGAATGACTGTGTCCACATGGAGGTGTGCACACTGAACTGTTAGAATGACTGTGCCCACATGGATGTGTGCACTTTGAACTGTTAGAATGAGTGTATCCCTGTGGATTTGTGCACACTGAACTGTTAGAATGAGTGTGTCCACATGGAGGTGTGCACACTGAACTGTTAGAATGTGTGTGTCCACATGGAGGTGTGCACACTGAACTGTTAGAATGAGTGTGCCCACATGGAAGTGTACACAATGAACTGTTTGAATGAGTGTGCCCATATGGAGGTGTGCACAATGAACTTGTAGAATGAGTGAGCCCACATGGAGGTGTGCACACTGAACTGTTAGAATGAGTGTGTCCACATGGAGGTGTGCACACTGAACTGTTAGAATGAGTGTGCCCACATGGAGGTGTGCACACTGAACTATTAGAATGAGTGTGCCCACATGGAGGTGTGCACACTGAACTGTTAGAATGAGTGAGCCCACATGGAGGAGTGCACACTGAACTGTTAGAATGAGTGTGCCCACATGGAGTTATGAACACTGAACTGTAAGAATGAGTGTGTCCACATGGAGGTGTGCACACTGAACTGTTAGAATGAGTGTGTCCACATGGAGGTGTGCACACGGAACTGTTAGAATGAGTGTGTCCACATGGAGGTGTGCACACTGAACTATTAGAATGAGTGTGTCCACATGGAGGTGTGCACACTGAACTGTTAGAATGAGTGTGTCCACATGGGGGTGTGCACACTGAACTGTTAGAATATGTCCACATGGAGGTGTGCACACTGTACTGTTAGAATGAGTGTGTCCACATGGAGGTGTGCACACTGAACTGTTAGAATGAGTGTGTCCACATGGAGGTGTGCACACTGAACTGTTAGAATGAGTGTGTCCACAAGGAGGTGTGCACACTGAACTGTTAGAATGAGTGTGCCCACATGGAGGTGTGCACACTGAACTGTTAGAATGAGTGGGCCCACATGGAGGTGTGCACACTGAACTGTTAGAATGAGTGTGTCCACATGGAGGTGTGCACACTGAACTGTTAGAATGAGTGTGCCCACATGGAGTTGTGCACACTGAATGTTAGAATGACTGTGTCCACATGGAGGTGTGCACACTGAACTGTTAGAATGAGTGTGCCCACATGGAGTTGTGCACATGAACTGTTAGAATGACAGTGTCCACATGGAGGTGTGCACACTGAACTGTTAGAATGAGTGTGCCCACATGGAGGTGTGCACTTTGAACTGTTAGAATGAGTGTGTCCCTGTGGAGGTATGCACACTGAACTGTTAGAATGAGTGTGTCCACATGGAGGTGTGCACACTGAACTGTTAGAATGTGTGTGCCCACATGGAGGTGTGCACACTGAACTGTTAGAATGAGTGTGCCCACATGGAGGTGTGCACAATGAACTGTTAGAATGAGTGTGTCCACATGGAGGTATGCACACTGAACTGTTAGAAAGGGTGTGTCCACATGGAGTTGTGCACAATGAACTGTTAGAATGAGTGTGCCCACATGGAGGTGTGCACACTGAACTGTTAGAATGAGTGTGTCCACATGGAGTTGTGCACACTGAACTGTTAGAATGAGTGTGTCCACATGGAGGTGTGCACACTGAACTGTTAGAATGAGTGTGTCCACATGGAGGTGTGCACACTGAACTGTTAGAATGAGTGTGCCCACATGGAGGTGTGAACACTGAACTGTTAGAATGAGTGTGCCCACATGGAGGTGTGAACACTGAATTCTTAGAATGAGTGTGTCCACATGGAGGTGTGCACACTGAACTTTTAGAATGAGTGTGTCCACATGGAGGTGTGCACACTGAACTTTTAGAATGAGTGTGTCCCTGTGGAGGTGTGCACACTGTACTGTTAGAATGAGTGTGTCCATGTGGAGGTGTGCACACTGAACTGTTAGGATGAGTGTGTCCACATGGAGGTGTGCACACTGAACTGTTAGAATGACTGTGCCCACATGGGGTTAGCACACTGAACTGTTAGAATGAGTGTGTCCCTGTGGAGGTGTGCACACTGAACTGTTAGAATGAGTGTGTCCACATGAAAGTGTGCACACTGAACTGTTAGAATGAGTGTGTCCACATGGAGGTGTGCACACTTAACTGTTAGAATGAGTGTGTCCCTGTGGAGTTGTGCACACTGAAATGTTAGAATGAGTGTGTCCAAATGGAGGTGTGCACACTGAACTGTTAGAATGAGTGTGTCCACATGGAAGTGTGCACACTGATCTGTTAGAATGAGTGTGTCCACATGGAGGTGTGCACACTGAACTGTTAGAATGAGTGTGCCCACATGGAGGTGTGCACACTGAACTGTTAGAATGAGTGTGCCTACATGGAGGTGTGCAGACTGAACTGTTAGAATGAGTGTGTCCTCATGGAGATGTGCACACTGAACTGTTAGAATGAGTTTGCCCACATGGAGGTGTGCACACTGATCTGTTAGAATGAGTGTTTCCACATGGAGTTGTGCACACTGAACTGTTAGAATGAGTGTGTCTACATGGAGTTGTGCACATGAACTGTTAGAATGACTGTGTCCACATGGAGGTGTGCACACTGAACTGTTAGAATGAGTGTGCCCACATGGAGTTGTGCACATGAACTGTTAGAATGACTGTGTCCACATGGAGGTGTGCACACTGAACTGTTAGAATGACTGTGCCCACATGGATGTGTGCACTTTGAACTGTTAGAATGAGTGTATCCCTGTGGATTTGTGCACACTGAACTGTTAGAATGAGTGTGTCCACATGGAGGTGTGCACACTGAACTGTTAGAATGTGTGTGTCCACATGGAGGTGTGCACACTGAACTGTTAGAATGAGTGTGCCCACATGGAATTGTACACAATGAACTGTTTGAATGAGTGTGCCCACATGGAGGTGTGCACAATGAACTTGTAGAATGAGTGAGCCCACATGGAGGTGTGCACACTGAACTGTTAGAATGAGTGTGTCCACATGGAGGTGTGCACACTGAACTGTTAGAATGAGTGTGCCCACATGGAGGTGTGCACACTGAACTATTAGAATGAGTGTGCCCACATGGAGGTGTGCACACTGAACTGTTAGAATGAGTGAGCCCACATGGAGGAGTGCACACTGAACTGTTAGAATGAGTGTGCCCACATGGAGTTATGAACACTGAACTGTAAGAATGAGTGTGTCCACATGGAGGTGTGCACACTGAACTGTTAGAATGAGTGTGTCCACATGGAGGTGTGCACACGGAACTGTTAGAATGAGTGTGTCCACATGGAGGTGTGCACACTGAACTATTAGAATGAGTGTGTCCACATGGAGGTGTGCACACTGAACTGTTAGAATGAGTGTGTCCCTGTGGAGGTGTGCACACTGAACTGTTAGAATGAGTGTGTCCACATGGAAGTGTGCACACTGAACTGTTAGAATGAGTGTGTCCACATGGAGGTGTGCACACTTAACTGTTAGAATGAGTGTGTCCCTGTGGAGTTGTGCACACTGAAATGTTAGAATGAGTGTGTCCAAATGGAGGTGTGCACACTGAACTGTTAGAATGAGTGTGTCCACATGGAAGTGTGCACACTGATCTGTTAGAATGAGTGTGTCCACATGGAGGTGTGCACACTGAACTGTTAGAATGAGTGGGCCTACATGGAGGTGTGCACACTGAACTGATAGAATGAGTGGGCCCACATGGAGGTGTGCACACTGAACTGTTAGAATGAGTGTGTCCACATGGAGGTGTGCACACTGAACTGTTAGAATAAGTGTGCCCACATGGAGTTGTGCACACTGAATGTTAGAATGACTGTGTCCACATGGAGGTGTGCACACTGAACTGTTAGAATGAGTGTGTCCACATGGAGATGTGCACACTGAACTGTTAGTTTGATTGTGCCCACATGGAGGTGTGCACACTGAACTGTTAGAATGTGTGTGTCCCTGTGGAGGTGTGCACACTGAAATGTTAGAATGAGTGTGTCCACATGGATGTGTGCACACTGAAGTGTTAGAATTTATCCACATGGAGGTGTGCACACTGAACTGTTAGAATGAGTGTGTCCACATGGAGGTGTGCACACTGAACTTTTAGAATGAGTGTGTCCACATGGAGGTGTGCACACTGAACTGTTAGAATGAGTGTGTCCACATGGAGTTGTGCACACTGAACTGTTAGAATATGTCCACATGGAGGTGTGCACACTGTACTGTTAGAATGAGTGTGTCCACATGGAGGTGTGCACACTGAAGTGTTAGAATGAGTGTGTCCACATGTTGGTGTGCACACTGAACTGTTAGAATGAGTGTGTCCACAAGGAGGTGTGCACACTGAACTGTTAGAATGAGTGTGCCCACATGGAGGTGTGCACACTGAACTGTTAGAATGAGTGGTCCCACATGGAGGTGTGCACACTGAACTGTTAGAATGAGTGGGCCCACATGGAGGTGTGCACACTGAACTGTTAGAATGAGTGTGTCCACATGGAGGTGTGCACACTGAACTGTTAGAATGAGTGTGCCCACATGGAGTTGTGCACACTGAATGTTAGAATGACTGTGTCCACATGGAGGTGTGCACACTGAACTGTTAGAATGAGTGTGCCCACATGGAGTTGTGCACATGAACTGTTAGAATGACTGTGTCCACATGGAGGTGTGCACACTGAACTGTTAGAATGACTGTGCCCACATGGATGTGTGCACTTTGAACTGTTAGAATGAGTGTATCCCTGTGGATTTGTGCACACTGAACTGTTAGAATGAGTGTGTCCACATGGAGGTGTGCACACTGAACTGTTAGAATGTGTGTGTCCACATGGAGGTGTGCACACTGAACTGTTAGAATGAGTGTGCCCACATGGAAGTGTACACAATGAACTGTTTGAATGAGTGTGCCCATATGGAGGTGTGCACAATGAACTTGTAGAATGAGTGAGCCCACATGGAGGTGTGCACACTGAACTGTTAGAATGAGTGTGTCCACATGGAGGTGTGCACACTGAACTGTTAGAATGAGTGTGCCCACATGGAGGTGTGCACACTGAACTATTAGAATGAGTGTGCCCACATGGAGGTGTGCACACTGAACTGTTAGAATGAGTGAGCCCACATGGAGGAGTGCACACTGAACTGTTAGAATGAGTGTGCCCACATGGAGTTATGAACACTGAACTGTAAGAATGAGTGTGTCCACATGGAGGTGTGCACACTGAACTGTTAGAATGAGTGTGTCCACATGGAGGTGTGCACACGGAACTGTTAGAATGAGTGTGTCCACATGGAGGTGTGCACACTGAACTATTAGAATGAGTGTGTCCACATGGAGGTGTGCACACTGAACTGTTAGAATGAGTGTGTCCACATGGGGGTGTGCACACTGAACTGTTAGAATATGTCCACATGGAGGTGTGCACACTGTACTGTTAGAATGAGTGTGTCCACATGGAGGTGTGCACACTGAACTGTTAGAATGAGTGTGTCCACATGGAGGTGTGCACACTGAACTGTTAGAATGAGTGTGTCCACAAGGAGGTGTGCACACTGAACTGTTAGAATGAGTGTGCCCACATGGAGGTGTGCACACTGAACTGTTAGAATGAGTGGGCCCACATGGAGGTGTGCACACTGAACTGTTAGAATGAGTGGGCCCACATGGAGGTGTGCACACTGAACTGTTAGAATGAGTGTGTCCACATGGAGGTGTGCACACTGAACTGTTAGAATGAGTGTGCCCACATGGAGTTGTGCACACTGAATGTTAGAATGACTGTGTCCACATGGAGGTGTGCACACTGAACTGTTAGAATGAGTGTGCCCACATGGAGTTGTGCACATGAACTGTTAGAATGACAGTGTCCACATGGAGGTGTGCACACTGAACTGTTAGAATGAGTGTGCCCACATGGAGGTGTGCACTTTGAACTGTTAGAATGAGTGTGTCCCTGTGGAGGTATGCACACTGAACTGTTAGAATGAGTGTGTCCACATGGAGGTGTGCACACTGAACTGTTAGAATGTGTGTGCCCACATGGAGGTGTGCACACTGAACTGTTAGAATGAGTGTGCCCACATGGAGGTGTGCACAATGAACTGTTAGAATGAGTGTGTCCACATGGAGGTATGCACACTGAACTGTTAGAAAGGGTGTGTCCACATGGAGTTGTGCACAATGAACTGTTAGAATGAGTGTGCCCACATGGAGGTGTGCACACTGAACTGTTAGAATGAGTGTGTCCACATGGAGTTGTGCACACTGAACTGTTAGAATGAGTGTGTCCACATGGAGGTGTGCACACTGAACTGTTAGAATGAGTGTGTCCACATGGAGGTGTGCACACTGAACTGTTAGAATGAGTGTGCCCACATGGAGGTGTGAACACTGAACTGTTAGAATGAGTGTGCCCACATGGAGGTGTGAACACTGAATTCTTAGAATGAGTGTGTCCACATGGAGGTGTGCACACTGAACTTTTAGAATGAGTGTGTCCACATGGAGGTGTGCACACTGAACTTTTAGAATGAGTGTGTCCCTGTGGAGGTGTGCACACTGTACTGTTAGAATGAGTGTGTCCATGTGGAGGTGTGCACACTGAACTGTTAGGATGAGTGTGTCCACATGGAGGTGTGCACACTGAACTGTTAGAATGACTGTGCCCACATGGGGTTAGCACACTGAACTGTTAGAATGAGTGTGTCCCTGTGGAGGTGTGCACACTGAACTGTTAGAATGAGTGTGTCCACATGAAAGTGTGCACACTGAACTGTTAGAATGAGTGTGTCCACATGGAGGTGTGCACACTTAACTGTTAGAATGAGTGTGTCCCTGTGGAGTTGTGCACACTGAAATGTTAGAATGAGTGTGTCCAAATGGAGGTGTGCACACTGAACTGTTAGAATGAGTGTGTCCACATGGAAGTGTGCACACTGATCTGTTAGAATGAGTGTGTCCACATGGAGGTGTGCACACTGAACTGTTAGAATGAGTGTGCCCACATGGAGGTGTGCACACTGAACTGTTAGAATGAGTGTGCCTACATGGAGGTGTGCAGACTGAACTTTTAGAATGAGTGTGTCCTCATGGAGATGTGCACACTGAACTGTTAGAATGAGTTTGCCCACATGGAGGTGTGCACACTGATCTGTTAGAATGAGTGTTTCCACATGGAGTTGTGCACACTGAACTGTTAGAATGAGTGTGTCTACATGGAGTTGTGCACATGAACTGTTAGAATGACTGTGTCCACATGGAGGTGTGCACACTGAACTGTTAGAATGAGTGTGCCCACATGGAGTTGTGCACATGAACTGTTAGAATGACTGTGTCCACATGGAGGTGTGCACACTGAACTGTTAGAATGACTGTGCCCACATGGATGTGTGCACTTTGAACTGTTAGAATGAGTGTATCCCTGTGGATTTGTGCACACTGAACTGTTAGAATGAGTGTGTCCACATGGAGGTGTGCACACTGAACTGTTAGAATGTGTGTGTCCACATGGAGGTGTGCACACTGAACTGTTAGAATGAGTGTGCCCACATGGAATTGTACACAATGAACTGTTTGAATGAGTGTGCCCACATGGAGGTGTGCACAATGAACTTGTAGAATGAGTGAGCCCACATGGAGGTGTGCACACTGAACTGTTAGAATGAGTGTGTCCACATGGAGGTGTGCACACTGAACTGTTAGAATGAGTGTGCCCACATGGAGGTGTGCACACTGAACTATTAGAATGAGTGTGCCCACATGGAGGTGTGCACACTGAACTGTTAGAATGAGTGAGCCCACATGGAGGAGTGCACACTGAACTGTTAGAATGAGTGTGCCCACATGGAGTTATGAACACTGAACTGTAAGAATGAGTGTGTCCACATGGAGGTGTGCACACTGAACTGTTAGAATGAGTGTGTCCACATGGAGGTGTGCACACGGAACTGTTAGAATGAGTGTGTCCACATGGAGGTGTGCACACTGAACTATTAGAATGAGTGTGTCCACATGGAGGTGTGCACACTGAACTGTTAGAATGAGTGTGTCCACATGGGGGTGTGCACACTGAACTGTTAGAATATGTCCACATGGAGGTGTGCACACTGTACTGTTAGAATGAGTGTGTCCACATGGAGGTGTGCACACTGAACTGTTAGAATGAGTGTGTCCACATGGAGGTGTGCACACTGAACTGTTAGAATGAGTGTGTCCACAAGGAGGTGTGCACACTGAACTGTTAGAATGAGTGTGTCCACATGGAGGTGTGCACACTGAACTGTTAGAATGAGTGTGTCCACATGGAGGTGTGCACACTGAACTGTTAGAATGAGTGTGCCCACATGGAGGTGTGAACACTGAACTGTTAGAATGAGTGTGCCCACATGGAGGTGTGAACACTGAATTCTTAGAATGAGTGTGTCCACATGGAGGTGTGCACACTGAACTTTTAGAATGAGTGTGTCCACATGGAGGTGTGCACACTGAACTTTTAGAATGAGTGTGTCCCTGTGGAGGTGTGCACACTGTACTGTTAGAATGAGTGTGTCCATGTGGAGGTGTGCACACTGAACTGTTAGGATGAGTGTGTCCACATGGAGGTGTGCACACTGAACTGTTAGAATGACTGTGCCCACATGGGGTTAGCACACTGAACTGTTAGAATGAGTGTGTCCCTGTGGAGGTGTGCACACTGAACTGTTAGAATGAGTGTGTCCACATGGAAGTGTGCACACTGAACTGTTAGAATGAGTGTGTCCACATGGAGGTGTGCACACTGAACTGTTAGAATGAGTGTGTCCCTGTGGAGTTGTGCACACTGAAATGTTAGAATGAGTGTGTCCAAATGGAGGTGTGCACACTGAACTGTTAGAATGAGTGTGTCCACATGGAAGTGTGCACACTGATCTGTTAGAATGAGTGTGTCCACATGGAGGTGTGCACACTGAACTGTTAGAATGAGTGTGCCCACATGGAGGTGTGCACACTGAACTGTTAGAATGAGTGTGCCTACATGGAGGTGTGCAGACTGAACTGTTAGAATGAGTGTGTCCTCATGGAGGTGTGCACACTGAACTGTTAGAATGAGTTTGCCCACATGGAGGTGTGCACACTGATCTGTTAGAATGAGTGTTTCCACATGGAGTTGTGCACACTGAACTGTTAGAATGAGTGTGTCTACATGGAGTTGTGCACACTGAACTGTTAGAATTAGTGTGTTCCTGTGGAGATGTGCACACTGAACTGTTAGAATGAGTGTGTCCACATGGAGGTGTGCACACTGAACTGTTAGAATGAGTGTGTCCACATGGGGGTGTGCACACTGAACTGTTAGAATATGTCCACATGGAGGTGTGCACACTGTACTGTTAGAATGAGTGTGTCCACATGGAGGTGTGCACACTGAACTGTTAGAATGAGTGTGTCCCTGTGGAGGTGTGCACACTGAACTGTTAGAATGAGTGTGTCCCTGTGGAGGTGTGCACAATGAACAGTTAGAATGAGTGTGCCCACATGGAGGTGTGCACACTGAACTGTTAGAAAGAGTGGGCCCACATGGAGGTGTGCACACTGAACTGTTAGAATGAGTGGGCCCAAATGGAGGTGTGCACACTGAACTGTTAGAATGAGTGTGTCCACATGGAGGTGTGCACACTGAACTGTTAGAATGAGTGTGCCCACATGGAGTTGTGCACACTGAATGTTAGAATGACTGTGTCCACATGGAGGTGTGCACACTGAACTGTTAGAATGAGTGTGCCCACATGGAGTTGTGCACATGAACTGTTAGAATGACTGTGTCCACATTGAGGTGTGCACACTGAACTGTTAGAATGACTGTGCCCACATGGAAGTGTGCACTTTGAACTGTTTGAATGAGTGTGTCCCTGTGGAGGTGTGCTCACTGAACTGTTAGAATGAGTGTGTCCACATGGAGGTGTGCACACTGCACTGTTAGAATGTGTGTGTCCACATGGAGGTGTGCACACTGAACTGTTAGAATGAGTGTGCCCACATGGAAGTGTGCACACTGAACTGTTAGAATGACTGTGCCCACATGGATGTGTGCACTTTGAACTGTTAGAATGAGTGTATCCCTGTGGATTTGTGCACACTGAACTGTTAGAATGAGTGTGTCCACATGGAGGTGTGCACACTGAACTGTTAGAATGTGTGTGTCCACATGGAGGTGTGCACACTGAACTGTTAGAATGAGTGTGCCCACATGGAAGTGTACACAATGAACTGTTTGAATGAGTGTGCCCACATGGAGGTGTGCACAATGAACTTGTAGAATGAGTGAGCCCACATGGAGGTGTGCACACTGAACTGTTAGAATGAGTGTGTCCACATGGAGGTGTGCACACTGAACTGTTAGAATGAGTGTGCCCACATGGAGGTGTGCACACTGAACTATTAGAATGAGTGTGCCCACATGGAGGTGTGCACACTGAACTGTTAGAATGAGTGAGCCCACATGGAGGAGTGCACACTGAACTGTTAGAATGAGTGTGCCCACATGGAGTTATGAACACTGAACTGTAAGAATGAGTGTGTCCACATGGAGGTGTGCACACTGAACTGTTAGAATGAGTGTGTCCACATGGAGGTGTGCACACGGAACTGTTAGAATGAGTGTGTCCACATGGAGGTGTGCACACTGAACTATTAGAATGAGTGTGTCCACATGGAGGTGTGCACACTGAACTGTTAGAATGAGTGTGTCCACATGGGGGTGTGCACACTGAACTGTTAGAATATGTCCACATGGAGGTGTGCACACTGTACTGTTAGAATGAGTGTGTCCACATGGAGGTGTGCACACTGAACTGTTAGAATGAGTGTGTCCACATGGAGGTGTGCACACTGAACTGTTAGAATGAGTGTGTCCACAAGGAGGTGTGCACACTGAACTGTTAGAATGAGTGTGCCCACATGGAGGTGTGCACACTGAACTGTTAGAATGAGTGGGCCCACATGGAGGTGTGCACACTGAACTGTTAGAATGAGTGGGCCCACATGGAGGTGTGCACACTGAACTGTTAGAATGAGTGTGTCCACATGGAGGTGTGCACACTGAACTGTTAGAATGAGTGTGCCCACATGGAGTTGTGCACACTGAATGTTAGAATGACTGTGTCCACATGGAGGTGTGCACACTGAACTGTTAGAATGAGTGTGCCCACATGGAGTTGTGCACATGAACTGTTAGAATGACAGTGTCCACATGGAGGTGTGCACACTGAACTGTTAGAATGAGTGTGCCCACATGGAGGTGTGCACTTTGAACTGTTAGAATGAGTGTGTCCCTGTGGAGGTATGCACACTGAACTGTTAGAATGAGTGTGTCCACATGGAGGTGTGCACACTGAACTGTTAGAATGTGTGTGCCCACATGGAGGTGTGCACACTGAACTGTTAGAATGAGTGTGCCCACATGGAGGTGTGCACAATGAACTGTTAGAATGAGTGTGTCCACATGGAGGTATGCACACTGAACTGTTAGAAAGGGTGTGTCCACATGGAGTTGTGCACAATGAACTGTTAGAATGAGTGTGCCCACATGGAGGTGTGCACACTGAACTGTTAGAATGAGTGTGTCCACATGGAGTTGTGCACACTGAACTGTTAGAATGAGTGTGTCCACATGGAGGTGTGCACACTGAACTGTTAGAATGAGTGTGTCCACATGGAGGTGTGCACACTGAACTGTTAGAATGAGTGTGCCCACATGGAGGTGTGAACACTGAACTGTTAGAATGAGTGTGCCCACATGGAGGTGTGAACACTGAATTCTTAGAATGAGTGTGTCCACATGGAGGTGTGCACACTGAACTTTTAGAATGAGTGTGTCCACATGGAGGTGTGCACACTGAACTTTTAGAATAAGTGTGTCCCTGTGGAGGTGTGCACACTGTACTGTTAGAATGAGTGTGTCCATGTGGAGGTGTGCACACTGAACTGTTAGGATGAGTGTGTCCACATGGAGGTGTGCACACTGAACTGTTAGAATGACTGTGCCCACATGGGGTTAGCACACTGAACTGTTAGAATGAGTGTGTCCCTGTGGAGGTGTGCACACTGAACTGTTAGAATGAGTGTGTCCACATGAAAGTGTGCACACTGAACTGTTAGAATGAGTGTGTCCACATGGAGGTGTGCACACTTAACTGTTAGAATGAGTGTGTCCCTGTGGAGTTGTGCACACTGAAATGTTAGAATGAGTGTGTCCAAATGGAGGTGTGCACACTGAACTGTTAGAATGAGTGTGTCCACATGGAAGTGTGCACACTGATCTGTTAGAATGAGTGTGTCCACATGGAGGTGTGCACACTGAACTGTTAGAATGAGTGTGCCCACATGGAGGTGTGCACACTGAACTGTTAGAATGAGTGTGCCTACATGGAGGTGTGCAGACTGAACTGTTAGAATGAGTGTGTCCTCATGGAGATGTGCACACTGAACTGTTAGAATGAGTTTGCCCACATGGAGGTGTGCACACTGATCTGTTAGAATGAGTGTATCCACATGGAGTTGTGCACACTGAACTGTTAGAATGAGTGTGTCTACATGGAGTTGTGCACATGAACTGTTAGAATGACTGTGTCCACATGGAGGTGTGCACACTGAACTGTTAGAATGAGTGTGCCCACATGGAGTTGTGCACATGAACTGTTAGAATGACTGTGTCCACATGGAGGTGTGCACACTGAACTGTTAGAATGACTGTGCCCACATGGATGTGTGCACTTTGAACTGTTAGAATGAGTGTATCCCTGTGGATTTGTGCACACTGAACTGTTAGAATGAGTGTGTCCACATGGAGGTGTGCACACTGAACTGTTAGAATGTGTGTGTCCACATGGAGGTGTGCACACTGAACTGTTAGAATGAGTGTGCCCACATGGAAGTGTACACAATGAACTGTTTGAATGAGTGTGCCCACATGGAGGTGTGCACAATGAACTTGTAGAATGAGTGAGCCCACATGGAGGTGTGCACACTGAACTGTTAGAATGAGTGTGTCCACATGGAGGTGTGCACACTGAACTGTTAGAATGAGTGTGCCCACATGGAGGTGTGCACACTGAACTATTAGAATGAGTGTGCCCACATGGAGGTGTGCACACTGAACTGTTAGAATGAGTGAGCCCACATGGAGGAGTGCACACTGAACTGTTAGAATGAGTGTGCCCACATGGAGTTATGAACACTGAACTGTAAGAATGAGTGTGTCCACATGGAGGTGTGCACACTGAACTGTTAGAATGAGTGTGTCCACATGGAGGTGTGCACACGGAACTGTTAGAATGAGTGTGTCCACATGGAGGTGTGCACACTGAACTATTAGAATGAGTGTGTCCACATGGAGGTGTGCACACTGAACTGTTAGAATGAGTGTGTCCACATGGGGGTGTGCACACTGAACTGTTAGAATATGTCCACATGGAGGTGTGCACACTGTACTGTTAGAATGAGTGTGTCCACATGGAGGTGTGCACACTGAACTGTTAGAATGAGTGTGTCCACATGGAGGTGTGCACACTGAACTGTTAGAATGAGTGTGTCCACAAGGAGGTGTGCACACTGAACTGTTAGAATGAGTGTGTCCACATGGAGGTGTGCACACTGAACTGTTAGAATGAGTGTGTCCACATGGAGGTGTGCACACTGAACTGTTAGAATGAGTGTGCCCACATGGAGGTGTGAACACTGAACTGTTAGAATGAGTGTGCCCACATGGAGGTGTGAACACTGAATTCTTAGAATGAGTGTGTCCACATGGAGGTGTGCACACTGAACTTTTAGAATGAGTGTGTCCACATGGAGGTGTGCACACTGAACTTTTAGAATGAGTGTGTCCCTGTGGAGGTGTGCACACTGTAATGTTAGAATGAGTGTGTCCATGTGGAGGTGTGCACACTGAACTGTTAGGATGAGTGTGTCCACATGGAGGTGTGCACACTGAACTGTTAGAATGACTGTGCCCACATGGGGTTAGCACACTGAACTGTTAGAATGAGTGTGTCCCTGTGGAGGTGTGCACACTGAACTGTTAGAATGAGTGTGTCCACATGGAAGTGTGCACACTGAACTGTTAGAATGAGTGTGTCCACATGGAGGTGTGCACACTTAACTGTTAGAATGAGTGTGTCCCTGTGGAGTTGTGCACACTGAAATGTTAGAATGAGTGTGTGCAAATGGAGGTGTGCACACTGAACTGTTAGAATGAGTGTGTCCACATGGAAGTGTGCACACTGATCTGTTAGAATGAGTGTGTCCACATGGAGGTGTGCACACTGAACTGTTAGAATGAGTGTGCCCACATGGAGGTGTGCACACTGAACTGTTAGAATGAGTGTGCCTACATGGAGGTGTGCAGACTGAACTGTTAGAATGAGTGTGTCCTCATGGAGGTGTGCACACTGAACTGTTAGAATGAGTTTGCCCACATGGAGGTGTGCACACTGATCTGTTAGAATGAGTGTTTCCACATGGAGTTGTGCACACTGAACTGTTAGAATGAGTGTGTCTACATGGAGTTGTGCACACTGAACTGTTAGAATTAGTGTGTTCCTGTGGAGATGTGCACACTGAACTGTTAGAATGAGTGTGTCCACATGGAGGTGTGCACACTGAACTGTTAGAATGAGTGTGTCCACATGGGGGTGTGCACACTGAACTGTTAGAATATGTCCACATGGAGGTGTGCACACTGTACTGTTAGAATGAGTGTGTCCACATGGAGGTGTGCACACTGAACTGTTAGAATGAGTGTGTCCCTGTGGAGGTGTGCACACTGAACTGTTAGAATGAGTGTGTCCCTGTGGAGGTGTGCACAATGAACAGTTAGAATGAGTGTGCCCACATGGAGGTGTGCATACTGAACTGTTAGAAAGAGTGGGCCCACATGGAGGTGTGCACACTGAACTGTTAGAATGAGTGGGCCCAAATGGAGGTGTGCACACTGAACTGTTAGAATGAGTGTGTCCACATGGAGGTGTGCACACTGAACTGTTAGAATGAGTGTGCCCACATGGAGTTGTGCACACTGAATGTTAGAATGACTGTGTCCACATGGAGGTGTGCACACTGAACTGTTAGAATGAGTGTGCCCACATGGAGTTGTGCACATGAACTGTTAGAATGACTGTGTCCACATTGAGGTGTGCACACTGAACTGTTAGAATGACTGTGCCCACATTGAAGTGTGCACTTTGAACTGTTAGAATGAGTGTGTCCCTGTGGAGGTGTGCTCACTGAACTGTTAGAATGAGTGTGTCCACATGGAGGTGTGCACACTGCACTGTTAGAATGTGTGTGTCCACATGGAGGTGTGCACACTGAACTGTTAGAATGAGTGTGCCCACATGGAAGTGTGCACACTGAACTGTTTGAATGAGTGTGCCCACATGGAGGTGTGCACACTGAACTGTTAGAATGAGTGTGTCCCTGTGGAGGTGTGCACAATGAACAGTTAGAATGAGTGTGCCCACATGGAGGTGTGCACACTAAATTGTTAGAAAGAGTGGGCCCACATGGAGGTGTGCACACTGAACTGTTAGAATGAGTGGGCCCACATGGAGGTGTGCACACTGAACTGTTAGAATGAGTGTGTCCACATGGAGGTGTGCACACTGAACTGTTAGAATGAGTGTGCCCACATGGAGTTGTGCACACTGAATGTTAGAATGACTGTGTACACATGGAGGTGTGCACACTGAACTGTTAGAATGAGTGTGCCCACATGGAGTTGTGCACATGAACTGTTAGAATGACTGTGTCCACATTGAGGTGTGCACACTGAACTGTTAGAATGACTGTGCCCACATGGAAGTGTGCACTTTGAACTGTTAGAATGAGTGTGTCCCTGTGGAGGTGTGCTCACTGAACTGTTAGAATGAGTGTGTCCACATGGAGGTGTGCACACTGCACTGTTAGAATGTGTGTGTCCACATGGAGGTGTGCACACTGAACTGTTAGAATGAGTGTGCCCACATGGAAGTGTGCACACTGAACTGTTAGAATGAGTGTGCCCACATGGAGGTGTGCACACTGAACTGTTAGAATGAGTGTGCCCAAATGGAGGAGTGCACACTGAACTGTTATAATGAGTGTGCCCACATGGAGGTGTGAACACTGAACTGTTAGAATGAGTGTGCCCACATGGAGGTGTGCACACTGAACTGTTAGAATGAGTGTGTCCACATGGAGGTGTGCACACTGAACTTTTAGAATGAGTGTGTCCACATGGAGGTGTGCACACTGAACTGTTAGAATGAGTGTGTCCACATGGAGTTGTGCACACTGAACTGTTAGAATTAGTGTATCCCTGTGGAGATGTGCACACTGAACTGTTAGAATGAGTGTGTCCACATGGAGGTGTGCACACTGAACTGTTAGAATGAGTGTGCCCACATGGAAGTGTGCACACTGAACTGTTTGAATGAGTGTGTCCACATGGAGGTGTGCACACTGAACTGTTAGAATGAGTGTGCCCACATGGAGTTGTGCACACTGAATGTTAGAATGACTGTGTACACATGGAGGTGTGCACACTGAACTGTTAGAATGAGTGTGCCCACATGGAGTTGTGCACATGAACTGTTAGAATGACTGTGTCCACATTGAGGTGTGCACACTGAACTGTTAGAATGACTGTGCCCACATGGAAGTGTGCACTTTGAACTGTTAGAATGAGTGTGTCCCTGTGGAGGTGTGCTCACTGAACTGTTAGAATGAGTGTGTCCACATGGAGGTGTGCACACTGCACTGTTAGAATGTGTGTGTCCACATGGAGGTGTGCACACTGAACTGTTAGAATGAGTGTGCCCACATGGAGGTGTGCACACTGAACTGTTAGAATGAGTGTGCCCACATGGAGGTGTGCACACTGAACTGTTAGAATGAGTGTGCCCAAATGGAGGAGTGCACACTGAACTGTTATAATGAGTGTGCCCACATGGAGGTGTGAACACTGAACTGTTAGAATGAGTGTGCCCACATGGAGGTGTGCACACTGAACTGTTAGAATGAGTGTGTCCACATGGAGGTGTGCACACTGAACTTTTAGAATGAGTGTGTCCACATGGAGGTGTGCACACTGAACTGTTAGAATGAGTGTGTCCACATGGAGTTGTGCACACTGAACTGTTAGAATTAGTGTATCCCTGTGGAGATGTGCACACTGAACTGTTAGAATGAGTGTGTCCACATGGAGGTGTGCACACTGAACTGTTAGAATGAGTTTGCCCACATGGAGGTGTGCACACTGAACTGTTAGAATGAGTGGGCCCACATGGAGGTGTGCACACTGAACTGTTAGAATGAGTGGGCCCACATGGAGGTGTGCACACTGAACTGTTAGAATGAGTGTGTCCACATGGAGGTGTGCACACTGAACTGTTAGAATGAGTGTGCCCACATGGAGTTGTGCACACTGAATGTTAGAATGACTGTGTCCACATGGAGGTGTGCACACTGAACTGTTAGAATGAGTGTGCCCACATGGAGTTGTGCACATGAACTGTTAGAATGACTGTGTCCACATGGAGGTGTGCAAACTGAACTGTTAGAATGAGTGTGCCCACATGGAAGTGTGCACTTTGAACTGTTAGAATGAGTGTGCCCTGTGGAGCTGTGCTCACTGAACTTTTAGAATGAGTGTGTCCACATGGAGGTGTGCACACTGAACTGTTAGAATGAGTGTGTCCACATGGAGTTGTGCACACTGAACTGTTAGAATGAGTGTGTCCACATGGAGGTGTGCACACTGAACTGTTAGAATGAGTGTGTCCACATGGAGGTGTGCACACTGAACTGTTAGAATGAGTGTGCCCACATGGAGGTGTGAACACTGAACTGTTAGAATGAGTGTGCCCACATGGAGGTGTGAACACTGAACTTTTAGAATGATTGTGTCCACATGGATGTGTGCACACTGAACTTTTAGAATGAGTGTGTCCCTGTGGAGGTGTGCACACTGTACTGTTAGAATGAGTGTGTCCATATGGAGGTGTGCACACTGAACTGTTAGGATGAGTGTGTCCACATGGAGGTGTGCACACTGAACTGTTAGAATGACTGTGCCCACATGGGGTTAGCACACTGAACTGTTAGAATGAGTGTGTCCCTGTGGAGGTGTGCACACTGAACTGTTAGAATGAGTGTGTCCACATGGAAGTGTGCACACTGAACTGTTAGAATGAGTGTGTCCACATGGAGGTGTGCACACTTAACTGTTAGAATGAGTGTGTCCCTGTGGAGTTGTGCACACTGAAATGTTAGAATGAGTGTGTCCAAATGGAGGTGTGCACACTGAACTGTTAGAATGAGTGTGTCCACATGGAAGTGTGCACACTGATCTGTTAGAATGAGTGTGTCCACATGGAGGTGTGCACACTGAACTGTTAGAATGAGTGTGCCCACATGGAGGTGAGCACACTGAACTGTTAGAATGAGTGTGCCCACATGGAGGTGTGCAGACTGAACTGTTAGAATGAGTGTGTCCTCATGGAGGTGTGCACACTGAACTGTTAGAATGAGTTTGCCCACATGGAGGTGTGCACACTGATCTGTTAGAATGAGTGTTTCCACATGGAGGTGTGCACACTGAACTGTTAGAATGAGTGTGTCTACATGGAGTTGTGCACACTGAACTGTTAGAATTAGTGTGCTCCTGTGGAGATGTGCACACTGAACTGTTAGAATGAGTGTGTCCACATGGAGGTGTGCACACTGAACTGTTAGAATGAGTGTGTCCACATGGGGGTGTGCACACTGAACTGTTAGAATATGTCCACATGGAGGTTTGCACACTGTACTGTTAGAATGAGTGTGTCCACATGGAGGTGTGCACACTGAACTGTTAGAATGAGTGTGTCCCTGTGGAGGTGTGCACACTGAACTGTTAGAATGAGTGTGTCCCTGTGGAGGTGTGCACAATGAACAGTTAGAATGAGTGTGCCCACATGGAGGTGTGCACACTGAACTGTTAGAAAGAGTGGGCCCACATGGAGGTGTGCACACTGAACTGTTAGAATGAGTGGGCCCAAATGGAGGTGTGCACACTGAACTGTTAGAATGAGTGTGTCCACATGGAGGTGTGCACACTGAACTGTTAGAATGAGTGTGCCCACATGGAGTTGTGCACACTGAATGTTAGAATGACTGTGTACACATGGAGGTGTGCACACTGAACTGTTAGAATGAGTGTGCCCACATGGAGTTGTGCACATGAACTGTTAGAATGACTGTGTCCACATTGAGGTGTGCACACTGAACTGTTAGAATGACTGTGCCCACATGGAAGTGTGCACTTTGAACTGTTAGAATGAGTGTGTCCCTGTGGAGGTGTGCTCACTGAACTGTTAGAATGAGTGTGTCCACATGGAGGTGTGCACACTGCACTGTTAGAATGTGTGTGTCCACATGGAGGTGTGCACACTGAACTGTTAGAATGAGTGTGCCCACATGGAAGTGTGCACACTGAACTGTTTGAATGAGTGTGCCCACATGGAGGTGTGCACACTGAACTGTTAGAATGAGTGTGCCCAAATGGAGGAGTGCACACTGAACTGTTAGAATGAGTGTGCCCACATGGAGGTGTGAACACTGAACTGTTAGAATGAGTGTGCCCACATGGAGTTGTGCACATGAACTGTTAGAATGACTGTGTCCACATGGAGGTGTGCAAACTGAACTGTTAGAATGAGTGTGCCCACATGGAAGTGTGCACTTTGAACTGTTAGAATGAGTGTGCCCTGTGGAGCTGTGCTCACTGAACTGTTAGAATGAGTGTGTCCACATGGAGGTGTGCACACTGCACTGTTAGAATGTGTGTGTCCACATGGAGGTGTGCACACTGAACTGTTAGAATGAGTGTGCCCACATGGAAGTGTGCACACTGAACTGTTTGAATGAGTGTGCCCACATGGAGGTGTGCACACTGAACTGTTAGAATGAGTGTGCCCAAATGGAGGAGTGCACACTGAACTGTTAGAATGAGTGTGCCCACATGGAGGTGTGAACACTGAACTGTTAGAATGAGTGTGTCCACATGGAGGTGTGCACACTGAACTGTTAGAATGAGTGTGTCCACATGGAGGTGTGCACACTGAACTGTTAGAATGAGTGTGCCCACATGGAGGTGTGCACACTGAAATGTTAGAATGAGTGTGTCCACATGGATGTGTGCACACTGAAGTGTTAGAATTTATCCACATGGAGGTGTGCACACTGAACTGTTAGAATGAGTGTGTCCACAAGGAGGTGTGCACACTGAACTTTTAGAATGAGTGTGTCCACATGGAGTTGTGCACACTGAACTGTTACAATTAGTGTATCCCTGTGGAGAGGTGCACACTGAACTGTTAGAATCAGTGGGCCCACATGGAGGTGTGCACACTGAACTGTTAGAATGAGTGTGCCCACATGGAGGTGTGCACACTGAACTGTTAGAATGAGTGTGCCCACATGGAGTTGTGCACACTGAATGTTAGAATGACTGTGTCCACATGGAGGTGTGCACACTGAACTGTTAGAAGGAGTGTGCCCACATGGAGGTGTGAACACTGAACTGTTAGAATGCGTGTGCCAAAATGGAGGTGTGAACACTGAATTCTTAGAATGAGTGTGTCCACATGGAGGTGTGCACACTGAAATTTTAGAATGAGTGTGTCCACATGGAGGTGTGCACACTGAACTTTTAGAATGAGTGTGTCCCTGTGGAGGTGTGCACACTGTACTGTTAGAATGAGTGTGTCTATATGGAGGTGTGCACACTGAACTGTTAGAATGAGTGTGTCCCTGTGGAGGTGTGCACACTGAACTGTTAGAATGAGTGTGTCCACATGGAAGTGTGCACACTGAACTGTTAGAATGAGTGTGTCCACATGGAGGTGTGCACACGGAACTGTTAGAATGAGTGTGTCCACATGGAGGTGTGCACACTGAACTATTAGAATGAGTGTGTCCACATGGAGGTGTGCACACTGAACTGTTAGAATGAGTGTGTCCACATGGGGGTGTGCACACTGAACTGTTAGAATATGTCCACATGGAGGTGTGCACACTGTACTGTTAGAATGAGTGTGTCCACATGGAGGTGTGCACACTGAACTGTTAGAATGAGTGTGTCCACATGGAGGTGTGCACACTGAACTGTTAGAATGAGTGTGTCCACAAGGAGGTGTGCACACTGAACTGTTAGAATGAGTGTGCCCACATGGAGGTGTGCACACTGAACTGTTAGAATGAGTGGGCCCACATGGAGGTGTGCACACTGAACTGTTAGAATGAGTGGGCCCACATGGAGGTGTGCACACTGAACTGTTAGAATGAGTGTGTCCACATGGAGGTGTGCACACTGAACTGTTAGAATGAGTGTGCCCACATGGAGTTGTGCACACTGAATGTTAGAATGACTGTGTCCACATGGAGGTGTGCACACTGAACTGTTAGAATGAGTGTGCCCACATGGAGTTGTGCACATGAACTGTTAGAATGACAGTGTCCACATGGAGGTGTGCACACTGAACTGTTAGAATGAGTGTGCCCACATGGAGGTGTGCATTTTGAACTGTTAGAATGAGTGTGTCCCTGTGGAGGTATGCACACTGAACTGTTAGAATGAGTGTGTCCACATGGAGGTGTGCACACTGAACTGTTAGAATGTGTGTGCCCACATGGAGGTGTGCACACTGAACTGTTAGAATGAGTGTGCCCACATGGAGGTGTGCACAATGAACTGTTAGAATGAGTGTGTCCACATGGAGGTTTGCACACTGAACTGTTTGAATGGGTGTGTCCACATGGAGTTGTGCACAATGAACTGTTAGAATGAGTGTGCCCACATGGAGGTGTGCACACTGAACTGTTAGAATGAGTGTGTCCACATGGAGTTGTGCACACTGAACTGTTAGAATGAGTGTGTCCACATGGAGGTGTGCACACTGAACTGTTAGAATGAGTGTGTCCACATGGAGGTGTGCACACTGAACTGTTAGAATGAGTGTGCCCACATGGAGGTGTGAACACTGAACTGTTAGAATGAGTGTGCCCACATGGAGGTGTGAACACTGAACTTTTAGAATGATTGTGTCCACATGGATGTGTGCACACTGAACTTTTAGAATGAGTGTGTCCCTGTGGAGGTGTGCACACTGTACTGTTAGAATGAGTGTGTCCATATGGAGGTGTGCACACTGAACTGTTAGGATGAGTGTGTCCACATGGAGGTGTGCACACTGAACTGTTAGAATGACTGTGCCCACATGGGGTTAGCACACTGAACTGTTAGAATGAGTGTGTCCCTGTGGAGGTGTGCACACTGAACTGTTAGAATGAGTGTGTCCACATGGAAGTGTGCACACTGAACTGTTAGAATGAGTGTGTCCACATGGAGGTGTGCACACTTAACTGTTAGAATGAGTGTGTCCCTGTGGAGTTGTGCACACTGAAATGTTAGAATGAGTGTGTCCAAATGGAGGTGTGCACACTGAACTGTTAGAATGAGTGTGTCCACATGGAAGTGTGCACACTGATCTGTTAGAATGAGTGTGTCCACATGGAGGTGTGCACACTGAACTGTTAGAATGAGTGTGCCCACATGGAGGTGAGCACACTGAACTGTTAGAATGAGTGTGCCCACATGGAGGTGTGCAGACTGAACTGTTAGAATGAGTGTGTCCTCATGGAGGTGTGCACACTGAACTGTTAGAATGAGTTTGCCCACATGGAGGTGTGCACACTGATCTGTTAGAATGAGTGTTTCCACATGGAGGTGTGCACACTGAACTGTTAGAATGAGTGTGTCTACATGGAGTTGTGCACACTGAACTGTTAGAATTAGTGTGCTCCTGTGGAGATGTGCACACTGAACTGTTAGAATGAGTGTGTCCACATGGAGGTGTGCACACTGAACTGTTAGAATGAGTGTGTCCACATGGGGGTGTGCACACTGAACTGTTAGAATATGTCCACATGGAGGTTTGCACACTGTACTGTTAGAATGAGTGTGTCCACATGGAGGTGTGCACACTGAACTGTTAGAATGAGTGTGTCCCTGTGGAGGTGTGCACACTGAACTGTTAGAATGAGTGTGTCCCTGTGGAGGTGTGCACAATGAACAGTTAGAATGAGTGTGCCCACATGGAGGTGTGCACACTGAACTGTTAGAAAGAGTGGGCCCACATGGAGGTGTGCACACTGAACTGTTAGAATGAGTGGGCCCAAATGGAGGTGTGCACACTGAACTGTTAGAATGAGTGTGTCCACATGGAGGTGTGCACACTGAACTGTTAGAATGAGTGTGCCCACATGGAGTTGTGCACACTGAATGTTAGAATGACTGTGTACACATGGATGTGTGCACACTGAACTGTTAGAATGAGTGTGCCCACATGGAGTTGTGCACATGAACTGTTAGAATGACTGTGTCCACATTGAGGTGTGCACACTGAACTGTTAGAATGACTGTGCCCACATGGAAGTGTGCACTTTGAACTGTTAGAATGAGTGTGTCCCTGTGGAGGTGTGCTCACTGAACTGTTAGAATGAGTGTGTCCACATGGAGGTGTGCACACTGCACTGTTAGAATGTGTGTGTCCACATGGAGGTGTGCACACTGAACTGTTAGAATGAGTGTGCCCACATGGAAGTGTGCACACTGAACTGTTTGAATGAGTGTGCCCACATGGAGGTGTGCACACTGAACTGTTAGAATGAGTGTGCCCAAATGGAGGAGTGCACACTGAACTGTTAGAATGAGTGTGCCCACATGGAGGTGTGAACACTGAACTGTTAGAATGAGTGTGTCCACATGGAGGTGTGCACACTGAACTGTTAGAATGAGTGTGTCCACATGGAGGTGTGCACACTGAACTGTTAGAATGAGTGTGCCCACATGGAGGTGTGCACACTGAAATGTTAGAATGAGTGTGTCCACATGGATGTATGCACACTGAAGTGTTAGAATTTATCCACATGGAGGTGTGCACACTGAACTGTTAGAATGAGTGTGTCCACATGGAGGTGTGCACACTGAACTTTTAGAATGAGTGTGTCCACATGGAGGTGTGCACACTGAACTGTTAGAATGAGTGTGTCCACATGGAGTTGTGCACACTGAACTGTTAGAATTAGTGTATCCCTGTGGAGATGTGCACACTGAACTGTTAGAATGAGTGTGTCCACATGGAGGTGTGCACACTGAACTGTTAGAATGAGTGTGCCCACATGGAGGTGTGCACACTGAACTGTTAGAATGAGTGGGCCCACATGGAGGTGTGCACACTGAACTGTTAGAATGAGTGGGCCCACATGGAGGTGTGCACACTGAACTGTTAGAATGAGTGTGTCCACATGGAGGTGTGCACACTGAACTGTTAGAATGAGTGTGCCCACATGGAGTTGTGCACACTGAATGTTAGAATGACTGTGTCCACATGGAGGTGTGCACACTGAACTGTTAGAATGAGTGTGCCCACATGGAGTTGTGCACATGAACTGTTAGAATGACTGTGTCCACATGGAGGTGTGCAAACTGAACTGTTAGAATGAGTGTGCCCACATGGAAGTGTGCACTTTGAACTGTTAGAATGAGTGTGCCCTGTGGAGCTGTGCTCACTGAACTGTTAGAATGAGTGTGTCCACATGGAGGTGTGCACACTGCACTGTTAGAATGTGTGTGTCCACATGGAGGTGTGCACACTGAACTGTTAGAATGAGTGTGCCCACATGGATGTGTGCACACTGAACTGTTTGAATGAGTGTGCCCACATGGAGGTGTGCACACTGAACTGTTAGAATGAGTGTGCCCAAATGGAGGAGTGCACACTGAACTGTTAGAATGAGTGTGCCCACATGGAGGTGTGAACACTGAACTGTTAGAATGAGTGTGTCCACATGGAGGTGTGCACACTGAACTGTTAGAATGAGTGTGTCCACATGGAGGTGTGCACACTGAACTGTTAGAATGAGTGTGCCCACATGGAGGTGTGCACACTGAAATGTTAGAATGAGTGTGTCCACATGGATGTGTGCACACTGAAGTGTTAGAATTTATCCACATGGAGGTGTGCACACTGAACTGTTAGAATGAGTGTGTCCACAAGGAGGTGTGCACACTGAACTTTTAGAATGAGTGTGTCCACATGGAGTTGTGCACACTGAACTGTTAGAATTAGTGTATCCCTGTGGAGAGGTGCACACTGAACTGTTAGAATGAGTGTGTCCACATGGAGGTGTGGACACTTAACTGTTAGAATGAGTGTGTCCACATGGGGGTGTGCACACTGAACTGTTAGAATATGTCCACATGGAGGTGTGCACACTGTACTGTTAGAATGAGTGTGTCCACATGGAGGTGTGCACACTGAACTGTTAGAATGAGTGTGCCCACATGGAGGTGTGCACACTGAACTGTTAGAATGAGTGTGCCCACATGGAGGTGTGCACACTGAAATTTTAGAATGAGTGTGTCCCTGTGGAGGTGTGCACACTGTACTGTTAGAATGAGTGTGTCCATATGGAGGTGTGCACACTGAACTGTTAGGATGAGTGTGTCCACATGGAGGTGTGCACACTGAACTGTTAGAATGACTGTGCCCACATGGGGTTAGCACACTGAACTGTTAGAATGAGTGTGTCCCTGTGGAGGTGTGCACACTGAACTGTTAGAATGTGTGTCCACATGGAAGTGTGCACACTGAACTGTTAGAATGAGTGTGTCCACATGGAGGTGTGCACACTTAACTGTTAGAATGAGTGTGTCCCTGTGGAGTTGTGCACACTGAAATGTTAGAATGAGTGTGTCCAAATGGAGGTGTGCACACTGAACTGTTAGAATGAGTGTGTCCACATGGAAGTGTGCACACTGATCTGTTAGAATGAGTGTGTCCACATGGAGGTGTGCACACTGAACTGTTTGAATGAGTGTGCCCACATGGAGGTGTGCACACTGAACTGTTAGAATGAGTGTGCCCAAATGGAGGAGTGCACACTGAACTGTTAGAATGAGTGTGCCCACATGGAGGTGTGAACACTGAACTGTTAGAATGAGTGTGTCCACATGGAGGTGTGCACACTGAACTGTTAGAATGAGTGTGTCCACATGGAGGTGTGCACACTGAACTGTTAGAATGAGTGTGCCCACATGGAGGTGTGCACACTGAAATGTTAGAATGAGTGTGTCCACATGGATGTGTGCACACTGAAGTGTTAGAATTTATCCACATGGAGGTGTGCACACTGAACTGTTAGAATGAGTGTGTCCACAAAGAGGTGTGCACACTGAACTTTTAGAATGAGTGTGTCCACATGGAGTTGTGCACACTGAACTGTTAGAATTAGTGTATCCCTGTGGAGAGGTGCACACTGAACTGTTAGAATGAGTGGGCCCACATGGAGGTGTGCACACTGAACTGTTAGAATGAGTGTGCCCACATGGAGGTGTGCACACTGAACTGTTAGAATGAGTGTGCCCACATGGAGTTGTGCACACTGAATGTTAGAATGACTGTGTCCACATGGAGTTGTGCACACTGAACTGTTAGAAGGAGTGTGCCCACATGGAGGTGTGAACACTGAACTGTTAGAATGCGTGTGCCAAAATGGAGGTGTGAACACTGAATTCTTAGAATGAGTGTGTCCACATGGAGGTGTGCACACTGAAATTTTAGAATGAGTGTGTCCACATGGAGGTGTGCACACTGAACTTTTAGAATGAGTGTGTCCCTGTGGAGGTGTGCACACTGTACTGTTAGAATGAGTGTGTCTATATGGAGGTGTGCACACTGAACTGTTAGAATGAGTGTGTCCCTGTGGAGGTGTGCACACTGAACTGTTAGAATGAGTGTGTCCACATGGAAGTGTGCACACTGAACTGTTAGAATGAGTGTGTCCACATGGAGGTGTGCACACGGAACTGTTAGAATGAGTGTGTCCACATGGAGGTGTGCACACTGAACTATTAGAATGAGTGTGTCCACATGGAGGTGTGCACACTGAACTGTTAGAATGAGTGTGTCCACATGGGGGTGTGCCCACTGAACTGTTAGAATATGTCCACATGGAGGTGTGCACACTGTACTGTTAGAATGAGTGTGTCCACATGGAGGTGTGCACACTGAACTGTTAGAATGAGTGTGTCCACATGGAGGTGTGCACACTGAACTGTTAGAATGAGTGTGTCCACAAGGAGGTGTGCACACTGAACTGTTAGAATGAGTGTGCCCACATGGAGGTGTGCACACTGAACTGTTAGAATGAGTGGGCCCACATGGAGGTGTGCACACTGAACTGTTAGAATGAGTGGGCCCACATGGAGGTGTGCACACTGAACTGTTAGAATGAGTGTGTCCACATGGAGGTGTGCACACTGAACTGTTAGAATGAGTGTGCCCACATGGAGTTGTGCACACTGAATGTTAGAATGACTGTGTCCACATGGAGGTGTGCACACTGAACTGTTAGAATGAGTGTGCCCACATGGAGTTGTGCACATGAACTGTTAGAATGACAGTGTCCACATGGAGGTGTGCACACTGAACTGTTAGAATGAGTGTGCCCACATGGAGGTGTGCACTTTGAACTGTTAGAATGAGTGTGTCCCTGTGGAGGTATGCACACTGAACTGTTAGAATGAGTGTGTCCACATGGAGGTGTGCACACTGAACTGTTAGAATGTGTGTGCCCACATGGAGGTGTGCACAATGAACTGTTAGAATGAGTGTGCCCACATGGAGGTGTGCACAATGAACTGTTAGAATGAGTGTGTCCACATGGAGGTTTGCACACTGAACTGTTTGAATGGGTGTGTCCACATGGAGTTGTGCACAATGAACTGTTAGAATGAGTGTGCCCACATGGAGGTGTGCACACTGAACTGTTAGAATGAGTGTGTCCACATGGAGTTGTGCACACTGAACTGTTAGAATGAGTGTGTCCACATGGAGGTGTGCACACTGAACTGTTAGAATGAGTGTGTCCACATGGAGGTGTGCACACTGAACTGTTAGAATGAGTGTGCCCACATGGAGGTGTGAACACTGAACTGTTAGAATGAGTGTGCCCACATGGAGGTGTGAACACTGAACTTTTAGAATGATTGTGTCCACATGGATGTGTGCACACTGAACTTTTAGAATGAGTGTGTCCCTGTGGAGGTGTGCACACTGTACTGTTAGAATGAGTGTGTCCATATGGAGGTGTGCACACTGAACTGTTAGGATGAGTGTGTCCACATGGAGGTGTGCACACTGAACTGTTAGAATGACTGTGCCCACATGGGGTTAGCACACTGAACTGTTAGAATGAGTGTGTCCCTGTGGAGGTGTGCACACTGAACTGTTAGAATGAGTGTGTCCACATGGAAGTGTGCACACTGAACTGTTAGAATGAGTGTGTCCACATGGAGGTGTGCACACTTAACTGTTAGAATGAGTGTGTCCCTGTGGAGTTGTGCACACTGAAATGTTAGAATGAGTGTGTCCAAATGGAGGTGTGCACACTGAACTGTTAGAATGAGTGTGTCCACATGGAAGTGTGCACACTGATCTGTTAGAATGAGTGTGTCCACATGGAGGTGTGCACACTGAACTGTTAGAATGAGTGTGCCCACATGGAGGTGAGCACACTGAACTGTTAGAATGAGTGTGCCCACATGGAGGTGTGCAGACTGAACTGTTAGAATGAGTGTGTCCTCATGGAGGTGTGCACACTGAACTGTTAGAATGAGTTTGCCCACATGGAGGTGTGCACACTGATCTGTTAGAATGAGTGTTTCCACATGGAGGTGTGCACACTGAACTGTTAGAATGAGTGTGTCTACATGGAGTTGTGCACACTGAACTGTTAGAATTAGTGTGCTCCTGTGGAGATGTGCACACTGAACTGTTAGAATGAGTGTGTCCACATGGAGGTGTGCACACTGAACTGTTAGAATGAGTGTGTCCACATGGGGGTGTGCACACTGAACTGTTAGAATATGTCCACATGGAGGTTTGCACACTGTACTGTTAGAATGAGTGTGTCCACATGGAGGTGTGCACACTGAACTGTTAGAATGAGTGTGTCCCTGTGGAGGTGTGCACACTGAACTGTTAGAATGAGTGTGTCCCTGTGGAGGTGTGCACAATGAACAGTTAGAATGAGTGTGCCCACATGGAGGTGTGCACACTGAACTGTTAGAAAGAGTGGGCCCACATGGAGGTGTGCACACTGAACTGTTAGAATGAGTGGGCCCAAATGGAGGTGTGCACACTGAACTGTTAGAATGAGTGTGTCCACATGGAGGTGTGCACACTGAACTGTTAGAATGAGTGTGCCCACATGGAGTTGTGCACACTGAATGTTAGAATGACTGTGTACACATGGAGGTGTGCACACTGAACTGTTAGAATGAGTGTGCCCACATGGAGTTGTGCACATGAACTGTTAGAATGACTGTGTCCACATTGAGGTGTGCACACTGAACTGTTAGAATGACTGTGCCCACATGGAAGTGTGCACTTTGAACTGTTAGAATGAGTGTGTCCCTGTGGAGGTGTGCTCACTGAACTGTTAGAATGAGTGTGTCCACATGGAGGTGTGCACACTGCACTGTTAGAATGTGTGTGTCCACATGGAGGTGTGCACACTGAACTGTTAGAATGAGTGTGCCCACATGGAAGTGTGCACACTGAACTGTTTGAATGAGTGTGCCCACATGGAGGTGTGCACACTGAACTGTTAGAATGAGTGTGCCCAAATGGAGGAGTGCACACTGAACTGTTAGAATGAGTGTGCCCACATGGAGGTGTGAACACTGAACTGTTAGAATGAGTGTGTCCACATGGAGGTGTGCACACTGAACTGTTAGAATGAGTGTGTCCACATGGAGGTGTGCACACTGAACTGTTAGAATGAGTGTGCCCACATGGAGGTGTGCACACTGAAATGTTAGAATGAGTGTGTCCACATGGATGTATGCACACTGAAGTGTTAGAATTTATCCACATGGAGGTGTGCACACTGAACTGTTAGAATGAGTGTGTCCACATGGAGGTGTGCACACTGAACTTTTAGAATGAGTGTGTCCACATGGAGGTGTGCACACTGAACTGTTAGAATGAGTGTGTCCACATGGAGTTGTGCACACTGAACTGTTAGAATTAGTGTATCCCTGTGGAGATGTGCACACTGAACTGTTAGAATGAGTGTGTCCACATGGAGGTGTGCACACTGAACTGTTAGAATGAGTGTGCCCACATGGAGGTGTGCACACTGAACTGTTAGAATGAGTGGGCCCACATGGAGGTGTGCACACTGAACTGTTAGAATGAGTGGGCCCACATGGAGGTGTGCACACTGAACTGTTAGAATGAGTGTGTCCACATGGAGGTGTGCACACTGAACTGTTAGAATGAGTGTGCCCACATGGAGTTGTGCACACTGAATGTTAGAATGACTGTGTCCACATGGAGGTGTGCACACTGAACTGTTAGAATGAGTGTGCCCACATGGAGTTGTGCACATGAACTGTTAGAATGACTGTGTCCACATGGAGGTGTGCAAACTGAACTGTTAGAATGAGTGTGCCCACATGGAAGTGTGCACTTTGAACTGTTAGAATGAGTGTGCCCTGTGGAGCTGTGCTCACTGAACTGTTAGAATGAGTGTGTCCACATGGAGGTGTGCACACTGCACTGTTAGAATGTGTGTGTCCACATGGAGGTGTGCACACTGAACTGTTAGAATGAGTGTGCCCACATGGATGTGTGCACACTGAACTGTTTGAATGAGTGTGCCCACATGGAGGTGTGCACACTGAACTGTTAGAATGAGTGTGCCCAAATGGAGGAGTGCACACTGAACTGTTAGAATGAGTGTGCCCACATGGAGGTGTGAACACTGAACTGTTAGAATGAGTGTGTCCACATGGAGGTGTGCACACTGAACTGTTAGAATGAGTGTGTCCATATGGAGGTGTGCACACTGAACTGTTAGAATGAGTGTGCCCACATGGAGGTGTGCACACTGAAATGTTAGAATGAGTGTGTCCACATGGATGTGTGCACACTGAAGTGTTAGAATTTATCCACATGGAGGTGTGCACACTGAACTGTTAGAATGAGTGTGTCCACAAGGAGGTGTGCACACTGAACTTTTAGAATGAGTGTGTCCACATGGAGTTGTGCACACTGAACTGTTAGAATTAGTGTATCCCTGTGGAGAGGTGCACACTGAACTGTTAGAATGAGTGTGTCCACATGGAGGTGTGGACACTTAACTGTTAGAATGAGTGTGTCCACATGGGGGTGTGCACACTGAACTGTTAGAATATGTCCACATGGAGGTGTGCACACTGTACTGTTAGAATGAGTGTGTCCACATGGAGGTGTGCACACTGAACTGTTAGAATGAGTGTGCCCACATGGAGGTGTGCACACTGAACTGTTAGAATGAGTGTGCCCACATGGAGGTGTGCACACTGAACTTTTAGAATGAGTGTGTCCCTGTGGAGGTGTGCACACTGTACTGTTAGAATGAGTGTGTCCATATGGAGGTGTGCACACTGAACTGTTAGGATGAGTGTGTCCACATGGAGGTGTGCACACTGAACTGTTAGAATGACTGTGCCCACATGGGGTTAGCACACTGAACTGTTAGAATGAGTGTGTCCCTGTGGAGGTGTGCACACTGAACTGTTAGAATGAGTGTGTCCACATGGAAGTGTGCACACTGAACTGTTAGAATGAGTGTGTCCACATGGAGGTGTGCACACTTAACTGTTAGAATGAGTGTGTCCCTGTGGAGTTGTGCACACTGAAATGTTAGAATGAGTGTGTCCAAATGGAGGTGTGCACACTGAACTGTTAGAATGAGTGTGTCCACATGGAAGTGTGCACACTGATCTGTTAGAATGAGTGTGTCCACATGGAGGTGTGCACACTGAACTGTTAGAATGAGTGTGCCCACATGGAGGTGTGCACACTGAACTGTTAGAATGAGTGTGCCCACATGGAGGTGTGCAGACTGAACTGTTAGAATGAGTGTGTCCTCATGGAGGTGTGCACACTGAACTGTTAGAATGAGTTTGCCCACATGGAGGTGTGCACACTGATCTGTTAGAATGAGTGTTTCCACATGGAGGTGTGCACACTGAACTGTTAGAATGAGTGTGTCTACATGGAGTTGTGCACACTGAACTGTTAGAATTAGTGTGCTCCTGTGGAGATGTGCACACTGAACTGTTAGAATGAGTGTGTCCACATGGAGGTGTGCACACTGAACTGTTAGAATGAGTGTGTCCACATGGGGGTGTGCACACTGAACTGTTAGAATATGTCCACATGGAGGTTTGCACACTGTACTGTTAGAATGAGTGTGTCCACATGGAGGTGTGCACACTGAACTGTTAGAATGAGTGTGTCCCTGTGGAGGTGTGCACACTGAACTGTTAGAATGAGTGTGTCCCTGTGGAGATGTGCACAATGAACAGTTAGAATGAGTGTGCCCACATGGAGGTGTGCACACTGAACTGTTAGAAAGAGTGGGCCCACATGGAGGTGTGCACACTGAACTGTTAGAATGAGTGGGCCCAAATGGAGGTGTGCACACTGAACTGTTAGAATGAGTGTGTCCACATGGAGGTGTGCACACTGAACTGTTAGAATGAGTGTGCCCACATGGAGTTGTGCACACTGAATGTTAGAATGACTGTGTACACATGGAGGTGTGCACACTGAACTGTTAGAATGAGTGTGCCCACATGGAGTTGTGCACATGAACTGTTAGAATGACTGTGTCCACATTGAGGTGTGCACACTGAACTGTTAGAATGACTGTGCCCACATGGAAGTGTGCACTTTGAACTGTTAGAATGAGTGTGTCCCTGTGGAGGTGTGCTCACTGAACTGTTAGAATGAGTGTGTCCACATGGAGGTGTGCACACTGCACTGTTAGAATGTATGTGTCCACATGGAGGTGTGCACACTGAACTGTTAGAATGAGTGTGCCCACATGGAAGTGTGCACACTGAACTGTTTGAATGAGTGTGCCCACATGGAGGTGTGCACACTGAACTGTTAGAATGAGTGTGCCCAAATGGAGGAGTGCACACTGAACTGTTAGAATGAGTGTGCCCACATGTAGGTGTGAACACTGAACTGTTAGAATGAGTGTGTCCACATGGAGGTGTGCACACTGAACTGTTAGAATGAGTGTGTCCACATGGAGGTGTGCAAACTGAACTGTTAGAATGAGTGTGCCCACATGGAGGTGTGCACACTGAAATGTTAGAATGAGTGTGTCCACATGGATGTGTGCACACTGAAGTGTTAGAATTTATCCACATGGAGGTGTGCACACTGAACTGTTAGAATGAGTGTGTCCACATGGAGGTGTGCACACTGAACTTTTAGAATGAGTGTGTCCACATGGAGGTGTGCACACTGAACTGTTAGAATGAGTGTGTCCACATGGAGTTGTGCACACTGAACTGTTAGAATTAGTGTATCCCTGTGGAGATGTGCACACTGAACTGTTAGAATGAGTGTGTCCACATGGAGGTGTGCACACTGAACTGTTAGAATGAGTGTGCCCACATGGAGGTGTGCACACTGAACTGTTAGAATGAGTGGGCCCACATGGAGGTGTGCACACTGAACTGTTAGAATGAGTGGGCCCACATGGAGGTGTGCACACTGAACTGTTAGAATGAGTGTGTCCACATGGAGGTGTGCACACTGAACTGTTAGAATGAGTGTGCCCACATGGAGTTGTGCACACTGAATGTTAGAATGACTGTGTCCACATGGAGGTGTGCACACTGAACTGTTAGAATGAGTGTGCCCACATGGAGTTGTGCACATGAACTGTTAGAATGACTGTGTCCACATGGAGGTGTGCAAACTGAACTGTTAGAATGAGTGTGCCCACATGGAAGTGTGCACTTTGAACTGTTAGAATGAGTGTGCCCTGTGGAGCTGTGCTCACTGAACTGTTAGAATGAGTGTGTCCACATGGAGGTGTGCACACTGCACTGTTAGAATGTGTGTGTCCACATGGAGGTGTGCACACTGAACTGTTAGAATGAGTGTGCCCACATGGAAGTGTGCACACTGAACTGTTTGAATGAGTGTGCCCACATGGAGGTGTGCACACTGAACTGTTAGAATGAGTGTGCCCAAATGGAGGAGTGCACACTGAACTGTTAGAATGAGTGTGCCCACATGGAGGTGTGAACACTGAACTGTTAGAATGAGTGTGTCCACATGGAGGTGTGCACACTGAACTGTTAGAATGAGTGTGTCCACATGGAGGTGTGCACACTGAACTGTTAGAATGAGTGTGCCCACATGGAGGTGTGCACACTGAAATGTTAGAATGAGTGTGTCCACATGGATGTGTGCACACTGAAGTGTTAGAATTTATCCACATGGAGGTGTGCACACTGAACTGTTAGAATGAGTGTGTCCACAAGGAGGTGTGCACACTGAACTTTTAGAATGAGTGTGTCCACATGGAGTTGTGCACACTGAACTGTTAGAATTAGTGTATCCCTGTGGAGAGGTGCACACTGAACTGTTAGAATGAGTGTGTCCACATGGAGGTGTGCACACTGAACTGTTAGAATGAGTGTGTCCACATGGGGGTGTGCACACTGAACTGTTAGAATATGTCCACATGGAGGTGTGCACACTGTACTGTTAGAATGAGTGTGTCCACATGGAGGTGTGCACACTGAACTGTTAGAATGAGTGTGCCCACATGGAGGTGTGCACACTGAACTGTTAGAATGAGTGTGTCCACAAGGAGGTGTGCACACTGAACTGTTAGAATGAGTGGGCCCACATGGAGGTGTGCACACTGAACTGTTAGAATGAGTGGGCCCACATGGAGGTGTGCACACTGAACTGTTAGAATGAGTGGGCCCACATGGAGGTGTGCACACTGAACCGTTAGAATGAGTGTGCCCACATGGAGGTGTGCACACTGAACTGTTAGAATGAGTGTGCCCACATGGAGTTGTGCACACTGAATGTTAGAATGAGTGTCCCCACATGGAGTTGTGCACACTGAATGTTAGAATGACTGTGTCCACATGGAGGTGTGCACACTGAACTGTTAGAATGAGTGTGCCCACATGGAGTTGTGCACATGAACTGTTAGAATGACTGTGTCCACATGGAGGATTGCACACTGAACTGTTAGAATGACTGTGTCCACATGGAGGTGTGCACACTGAACTGTTAGAATGAGTGTGCCCACATGGAGGTGTGCACACTGAACTGTTAGAATGAGTGTGCCCATATGGAGGTGTGCACACTTAACTGTTAGAATGAGTGTGTCCACATGGAGGTGTGCACACTGAACTGTTAGAATGAGTGTGTCTACATGGAGTTGTGCACACTTAACTGTTAGAATGAGTGTGTCCCTGTGGATGTGTGCACACTGAAATGTTAGAATGAGTGTGTCCAAAAGGAGGTGTGCACACTGAACTGTTAGAATGAGTGTGTCCACATGGAAGTGTGCACACTGAACTGTTAGAATGAGTGTGTCCACATGGAGGTGTGCACACTGAACTGTTAGAATGAGTGTGTCCCTGTGGATGTGTGCACACTGAAATGTTAGAATGAGTGTGACCACATGGAGTTGTGCACACTGAACTGTTAGAATGAGTGTGGCCACATGGAGGTGTGAACACTGAACTGTTTGAATGAGTGTGCCCACATATAGGTGTGCACACTGAACTGTTAGAATGAGTGTGCCCACATGGAGGTGTGCACACTGAACTGTTAGAATGAGTGTGTCCACATGGAGGTGTGCACACTGAACTTTTAGAATGAGTGTGTCCCTGTGGAGTTGTGCACACTGTACTGTTAGAATGAGTGTGTCCACATGGAGGTGAGCACACTGAACTGTTAGAATGAGTGTGTCCACATGGAGGTGTGCACACTGTATTGTTAGAATGAGTGTGTCCACATGGAGGTGTGCACAATGAACTGTTAGAATGAGTGTGTCCACATGGAGATGTGCACACTGAACTGTTAGTTTGATTGTGCCCACATGGAGGTGTGCACACTGAACTGTTAGAATGTGTGTGTCCCTGTGGAGGTGTGCACACTGAAATGTTAGAATGAGTGTGTCCACATGGATGTGTGCACACTGAAGTGTTAGAATTTATCCACATGGAGGTGTGCACACTGAACTGTTAGAATGAGTGTGTCCACATGGAGGTGTGCACACTGAACTTTTAGAATGAGTGTGTCTACATGGAGGTGTGCACACTGAACTGTTAGAATGAGTGTGTCCACATGGAGTTGTGCACACTGAACTGTTAGAATATGTCCACATGGAGGTGTGCACACTGTACTGTTAGAATGAGTGTGTCCACATGGAGGTGTGCACACTGAACTGTTAGAATGAGTGTGTCCACATGTTGTTGTGCACACTGAACTGTTAGAATGAGTGTGTCCACAAGGAGGAGTGCACACTGAACTGTTAGAATGAGTGTGCCCACATGGAGGTGTGCACACTGAACTGTTAGAATGAGTGGGCCCACATGGAGGTGTGCACACTGAACTGTTAGAATGAGTGGGCCCAC
>NW_026736098.1:0-84137 GCF_949786415.1 Peromyscus eremicus
ACTGGGAAACAAACGCAGGCTCGCCTTACAAGAAATACACTCTGCTTTAGAGAAAATAGCACTCTTCTTCTATACTGTGTTTCCTATAGGGCCAGAACAGTGAGCTTGCTGAGAACAAAAGAACTGTGCTTCCTACACACACGGACCATATCTAGTTCAACTCTGCTTAGGAAACTGACAATAACAGTAGCTCCTATTCAGTCCAATACACTGTACTTGCTGGGAATAGACGCGAGTGCTATTTGCACTGTGTATGGCAATTAGAGTGCAATAGTGACTCTTCTTACCAGAAAACAACTCTTGCTCGTAGGACCAGAAACTGCATGGGATTCAACTCCATTTAGGACTGGGAAACAAACTCTAGCTCGCCTTACAAGAAACACACTCTGCTTTTGAGAAAAGAGCACTCTTCTACTCTACAGTGTTTCCTTTGGGGTACGAACAGTGAGCTTGCTCAGAACAAGAACTGTGCTTCCTACACACATGGCCATATCTAGTTCAATTCTGTTTAGGAACCTGACAAGAACAGTAGATCCTCTACAGTCCAATACACTGTACTTGCTGGGAACAGACGCCAGTGCTATTTGTCCTGTGTATGGCAATGGCAGCGCAATACTGACTATTCTTACCATAAAACAACTCTTGCTCGTAGGACCAGAAACTGCATGTGATTCCACTCCATTTATGAATGGGAAACAAACTCTAGCTCGCCTTACAAGAAACACACTCTGCTTTAGAGAAAAGAGCACTCTTCTACTCTACTGTGTTTCCTATGGTGTCCAAACAGTGAGCTTGCTCAGAACAAAAGAACTGTGCTTCCTACACACAAGGACCATATGTAGTTCAACTCTGCTTAGGAAACTGACAAGAACAGTAGCTAATATTCAGTCCAATACACTGTACTCTCTGGGAAAATACGCGAGTGCTATTTGCCCTCTGTATGGCAATGGGAGCGCAATAGTGACTCTCCTTACCAGAAAACAACTCTTGTTCGTGGGACCAGAAACTGCATGTGATTCAACGCCATTTAGGACTAGGAAATAAACGCTAGCTCGCCTTACAAGAAACACATTCTGCTTTTGAGAAAAGAGCACTCTTCTACTCTACTGTGTTTCCTACGGGGTCCAAACAGTGAGCTTGCTCAGAACAAAAGAACTGTGCTTCCTACACACACGGACCATATGTAGTTCCACTCTGCTTAGGAAACTGACAAGAACAGTAGTTACTATTCAGTCCAATACACTGTACTTGCTGGGAACAGACGCGTTTGCTATTTGCACTGTGTATGGCAATGGGAGCGCAATAGTGACTTTTCTTACCAGAAAACAACTCTTGCTCGTAGGACCAGAAACTGTATGTGATTCAACTCCATTTAGGACTGGGAAACAAATGCTAGCTCGCCTTACAAGAAACACAATCTGCTTTAGAGAGAAGAGCACTCTTCTACTCTACTGTGTTTCCTATGTTGTCCCAACAGTGAGCTTGCTCAGAACAAAAGAACTGTGCTTCCTACAGACACGGACCATATCTACTTCAACTCTGCTTAGGAAACTGACAATAACAGTAGCTCCCATTCAGTCCAATACACTGTACTTGCTGGGAATAGACGGGAGTGCTATTTGCACTGTGTATGGCAATTGGAGTGCAATAGTGACTCTTCTTACCAGAAAACAACTGTTGCTCGTAGGAGCAGAAACTGCATGGGATTCAACTCCATTTAGGACTGGGAAACAAACGCTAGCTCGCCTTACAAGAAACACACTCTGCTTTTGAGAAAAGAGCACTCTTCTACTCTACTGTGTTTCCTATGGGGTCCAAAGAGTGAGCTTGCTCAGAACAAAACAACTGTGCTTCCTACACACATGGACCATATCTAGTAAAACTCTGCTTAGGAACCTGACAAGAACAGTAGCTCCTCTTCAGTCCGATACACTGTACTTGCTGGGAACAGACACATGTGTTATTTGCACTGTGTCTGGCAATGGGAGCGCAATAGTGACTTTCCTACCAGAAAATATTTCTTGCTCGTAGGACCACAAACTGATGTGATTCAACGCCATTTAGGACTGGGAAACAAACGCTAGCGCGCCTTACAAGAAACACACTCTGCTTTAGAGAAAAGAGCACTCTTCTACTCTACTGTGTTTCCTACGGGGTCCAAACAGTGAGCTTGCTCAGAACAAAAGAACTGTGCTTCCTACACACACGGACCATATGTAGTTCCACACTGCTTAGGAAACTGACAAGAACAGTAGTTCCTATTCAGTCCAATACACTGTACTTGCTGGGAACAGACGCGAATGCTATTTGTCCTGTGTATGGCAATGGGAGCGCAATAGTGACTTTCCTTACCAGAAAACAACTCTTGCTCGTAGGACCAAAAACTGCATGTGACTCAACTCCATTTAGGACTGGAAAACAAACGCTAGCTCGCCTTACAAGAAACACACTCTGCTTTAGAGAAAAGAGCACTCTTCTACTCTACTGTGTTTCCTATAGGGGCAGAACAGTGAGCTTGCTCAGAACATAATAACTGTGCTTCCTAAACAAACGGGCCATATCTAGTTTAACTCTGCTTAGGAAACTGACAAGAACAGTAGCTCCTCTTCAGTCCCATACACTGTACTTGCTGGCAACAGACGCGAGTGCTATTTGCACTGTGTATGGCAAAGGGAGCGCAATAGTGACTTTCCTTACCAGAAAACAACTCTTGCTCATAGGACCAGAAACTGCATGTGATTCAACTTCATTTAGGACTGGGAAATAAACGATAGCTTGCCTTACAAAAAACACACTCTGCTTTTGAGAAAAGAGCACTCTTCTACTCTACTATGTTTCCTATGGGGTCCGAACAGTGAGCTTGCTCAGAACAAAAGAACTGTGTTTCCTACACACATGGGCCATATCTAGTTCAACTCTGCTTAGGAAACTGACAAGAACAGTAGCTCCTCTTCAGTCCGATACACTGTACTTGGTGGGAACAGATGCGAGTGCTCTTTGCACTGTGTGTGGCAATGGGAGCGCAATAGTGACTTTCCTTACCAGAAAACAACTCTTGCTCATAGGACCACAAACTGCATGTGATTCAACTCCATTTATGACTGGGAAACAAATGCTAGCTCGCCTTACAAGAAACACACTCTGCTTTAGAGAAAAGAGCACTCTTCTACTCTACTGTGTTTCCTATGGGTTCTGAACAGTGAGCTTGCTCAGAACAAAGAACTGTGCTTCCTACACACATGGACCATATCTAGTTCAACTCTACTTAGGAAACTGACACGAACAGTAGCTCCTATTGAGTCCAATACACTGTACTTGCTGGGAACAGAGGCGAGTGCTATTTGCACTGTGTATGGCAATGGGAGCCCAATAGTGACTTTCCTTACCAGAAAACAACTCTTGCTCGTAGGACCGAAAACTGCATGTGACTCAACTCCATTTAGGACTGGAAAACAAACGCTAGCTCGCCTTACAAAAAACACACTCTGCTTTTGAGAAAAGAGCACTCTTCTACTCTACTGTGTTTCCTATGGGGTCCGAACATTGAGCTTGCTCAGAACAAAAGAACTGTGCTTCCTACACACATGGCCATATCTAGTTCAATTCTGCTTAGGAACCTGACAATAACAGTAGATCCTCTTCCGTCCAATACACTGTACTTGCTGAGAACAGACGCCAGTGCTATTTGTCCTGTGTATGGCAATGGCAGCGCAATAGTGACTCTTCTTACCAGAAAACAACTCTTGCTTGTAGTACCAGAAACTGCATGGGATTCAACGCCATTTAGGACTAGGAAACAAACGCTAGCTCGCCTTACAAGAAACACACTCTGCTTTTGAGAAAAGAGCACTCTTCTACTCTACTGTGTTTCCTATAGGGCCAGAACAGTGAGCTTGCTCAGAACATAAGTACTGTGCTTCCTACACACACGGGACTTATCTAGTTCAACTCTGCTTAGGAAACTGACAAGAACAGTAGCTCCTCTTCAGTCCGATACACTGTACTTGCTGGGAACAGACACATGTGTTATTTGCACTGTGTCTGGCAATGGGAGCGCAATAGTGACTTTCCTACCAGAAAATATTTCTTGCTCGTAGGACCACAAACTGATGTGATTCAACGCCATTTAGGACTGGGAAACAAACGCTAGCGCGCCTTACAAGAAACACACTCTGCTTTAGAGAAAAGAGCACTCTTCTACTCTACTGTGTTTCCTACGGGGTCCAAACAGTGAGCTTGCTCAGAACAAAAGAACTGTGCTTCCTACACACACGGACCATATGTAGTTCCACACTGCTTAGGAAACTGACAAGAACAGTAGTTCCTATTCAGTCCAATACACTGTACTTGCTGGGAACAGACGCGAATGCTATTTGTCCTGTGTATGGCAATGGGAGCGCAATAGTGACTTTCCTTACCAGAAAACAACTCTTGTTCGTAGGACCACAAACTGGATGTGATTCAACTCCATTTAGGACTGGGAAACAAACGCTAGCTCGCCTTACAAGAAACACACTCTGCTTTTGAGAAAAGAGCACTCTTCTACTCTACTGTGTTTCCTATGGGGTCCAAACAGTGAGCTTGCTCAGAACATAAGAACTGTGCTTCCTACACACATGGACCATATCTAGTTCAACTCTGCTTAGGAAACTGACAAGAACTGTAGCTCCTATTCAGTCCAATACACTGTGCTTGATGGGAACAGACGCGAGTGCTATTTGCACTGTGTATGGCATTTGGAGCGCAATAGTGACTCTTTTTACCAGAAAACAACTCTTGCTCGTAGGACCAAAAACTGCCTGTGACTCAACTCCATTTAGGACTGGGAAAAAAACTCGAGCTCGCCTTACAAGAAACACACTCTGCTTTAGAGAATATAGCACTCTTCTACTATACTGTGTTTCCTATAGTGCCAGAACAGTGAGCTTGCTCAGAACATAATAACTGTGCTTCTAACAAACACAGGCCATATATAGTTCAACTCTGCTTAGGAAACTGACAAGAACAGTAGCTCCTCTTCAGTCCAATACACTGTGCTTGATGGGAACAGACGCGAGTGCTATTTGCACTGTGTATGGCAATGAGCGCAATAGTGACTTTCCTTACCAAAAAAACTCTTGCTTGTAGGACCAAAAACTGCATGTGATTCAACGCCATTTAGGACTGGGAAACAAATGCTAGCTCGCCTTACATGAAACACACTCTGCTTTTGAGAAAAGAGCACTCTTCTACTCTACTGTGTTTCCTATGGGGTCCAAACAGTGATCTTGCTCAGAACAAAAGAACTGTGCTTAATACACACACGGACCATATGTAGTTCAACTCTGCTTAGGAAACTGACAAGAACAGTAGCACCTATTCAGTCCAATAAACTGTACTTGCTGGGAACAGACGCGAGTGCTCTTTGCACTGTGTATGTCAATCGGAGCGCAATGTGACTTTCATTACAAGAAAACAACTCTTGTTCGTAGGACCAGAAACTGCATGTGACTCAACTCCATTTAGGACTAGGAAACAATCGCTAGCTCGCCTTACAAGAAGCACACTCTGCTTTAGAGAAAAGAGCACTCCTTTACTCTACTGTGTTTCCTATAGGGCCAGAACAGTGAGCTTGCTCAGAACATAAGATCTGTGCTTCCTAAACACACGGGCCATATCTAGTTCAACTCTGCTTAGGAAACTGACAAGAACAGTAGCTCCTCTTCAGTCCGATACACTGTACTTGCTGGGAACAGACGCGAGTGCTATTTGCACTGTGTATGGCAATGGGAGCGCAATAGTGACTTTCCTTACCAGAAAACTACTCTTGCTCTTAGGACCAGAAACTGCATGTGATTCAACTCCATTTAGGACTGGGAAAAAAACGCTAGTTCGCCTTACAAGAAACACACTCTGCTTTAGAGAAAAGAGCACTCTTCTACTCTACTGTGTTTCCTATGGGGTCCGAACAGTGAGCTTGCTTAGAACAAAAGAACTGTGCTTCCTACACAAGGGCCATATCTAGTTCAATTCTGCTTAGGAACCTGACAAGAACAGTAGATCCCCTTCAGTCCGATACACTGTACTTGCTGGGAACAGACACATGTGCTATTTGCACTGTGTCTGGCAATGGGAGCGCAATAGTGACTTTCCTACCAGAAAACATTTCTTGCTCGTAGGACCACAAACTGCATGTGATTCAACGCCATTTAGGACTGGGAAACAAACGCTAGCGCGCCTTACAAGAAACACACTCTGCTTTAGAGAAATGAGCACTCTTCTACTCTACTGTGTTTCCTACGGGGTCCAAACAGTGAGCTTGCTCAGAACAAAAGAACTGTGCTTCCTACACACGGCCATATCTAGTTCAATTCTGCTTAGGAACCTGACAAGAACAGTAGATCTTCTTGAGTCAAATATACTGTACTTGCTGCGAACAGACGCCAGTGCTATTTGTCCTGTGTATGGCAATGGCAGCACTATAGTGACTATTCTTACCATAAAACAACTCTTGATCGTAGGACCAGAAACTGCATGTGATTCCACTCCATTTAGGACTGGGAAACAAACGCTAGCTCGCCTTACAAGAAACACACTTTGCTTTAGAGAAAAGAGCACTCTTCTACTCCACTGTGTTTCCTATGGGGTCCAAACAGCGAGCTTGCTCTGAACAAAAGATCTGTGCTTGCTACACACACTGCCATATCTAGGTCAATTCTGCGTAGGAACCTGACAAGAACACTAGATCCTCTTCAGTCCAATACACTGTACTTGCTGCGAACAGACGCCAGTGCTATTTGTCCTGTGTATGGCAATGGCAGCGCAATAGTGGCTCTTCTTACCAGAAAACAACTCTTGCATGTAGTACCAGAAACTGCATGGGATTCAACTCCATTTAGGACTGGGAAACAAACGCTAGCTCGCGTTACAAGAAACACACTCTGCTTTAGAGAAAAGAGCACTCTTCAACTCTACTGTGTTTCCTATGGGGTCCAAACAGTGAGCTTGCTCAGAACAAAAGAACTGTGCTTCCTACACACATGGTTCATATATAGTTCAACTCTCCTTAGGAAACTGACAAGAACAGTAGCACCTATTCAGTCCAATACACTGTACTTGCTGGGAACAGACGCCAGTGCTATTTACACTGTGTATGGCAATGGGAGCACAATAGTGACTCTTCTTACCAGAAAACAACTCTTGCTCGTAGTACCAGAAACTGCATGGGATTCAACGCCATTTAGGACTAGGAAACAAACGCTAGCTCGCCTTACAAGAAACACACTCTGCTTTTGAGAAAAGAGCACTCTTCTACTCTACTGTGTTTCCTATAGGGCCAGAACAGTGAGCTTGCTCAGAACATAAGAACTGTGCTTCCTACACACACGGGACTTATCTAGTTCAACTCTGCTTAGGAAACTGACAAGAACAGTAGCTCCTCTTCAGTCCGATACACTGTACTTGCTGGGAACAGACACATGTGCTATTTGCACTGTGTCTGGCAATGGGAGCGCAATAGTGACTTTCCTACCAGAAAACATTTCTTGCTCGTAGGACCACAAACTGCATGTGATTCAACGCCATTTAGGACTGGGAAACAAACGCTAGCGCGCCTTACAAGAAACACACTCTGCTTTAGAGAAATGAGCACTCTTCTACTCTACTGTGTTTCCTACGGGGTCCAAACAGTGAGCTTGCTCAGAACAAAAGAACTGTGCTTCCTACACACGGCCATATCTAGTTCAATTCTGCTTAGGAACCTGACAAGAACAGTAGATCTTCTTCAGTCCAATATACTGTACTTGCTGCGAACAGACGCCAGTGCTATTTGTCCTGTGTATGGCAATGGCAGCACTATAGTGACTATTCTTACCATAAAACAACTCTTGATCGTAAGACCAGAAATTGCATGTGATTCCACTCCATTTAGGACTGGGAAACAAACGCTAGATCGCCTTACAAGAAACACACTTTGCTTTAGAGAAAAGAGCACTCTTCTACTCTACTGTGTTTCCTATGGGGTCCAAACAGTGAGCTTGCTCAGAACAAAAGAACTGTGCTTCCTACACACGGCCATATCTAGTTCAATTCTGCTTAGGAACCTGACAAGAACAGTAGATCTTCTTCAGTCCAATATACTGTACTTGCTGCGAACAGACGCCACTGCTATTTGTCCTGTGTGTGGCAATGGCAGCACTATAGTGACTATTCTTACCATAAAACAACTCTTGATCGTAGGACCAGAAACTGCATGTGATTCCACTCCATTTAGGACTGGGAAACAAACGCTAGCTCGCCTTACAAGAAACACACTTTGCTTCAGAGAAAAGAGCACTCTTCTACTCTACTGTGTTTCCTAAGGGGACCAAACAGCGAGCTTGCTCTGAACAAAAGATCTGTGCTTCCTACACACACTGCCATATCTACGTCAATTCTGCTTAGGACCTGACAAGAACAGTAGTTCCTTTTCAGTCCAATACACTGTATTGCTGGGAACAGACGCCAGTGCTATTTGTCCTGTGTATGGCAATGGCAGCGCAATACTGACTATTCTTACCATAAAACAACTCTTGCTCGTAGGACCAGAAACTGCATGTGATTCCACTCCATTTATGACTGGGAAACAAACTCTAGCTCGCCTTACAAGAAACACACTCTGCTTTAGAGAAACGAGCACTCTTCTACTCTACTGTGTTTCCTATGGTGTCCAAACAGTGAGCTTGCTCAGAACAAAAGAACTGTGCTTCCTACACACAAGGACCATATGTAGTTCAACTCTGCTTAGGAAACTGACAAGAACAGTAGCTAATATTCAGTCCAATACACTGTACTTGCTGGGAAAATACGCGAGTGCTATTTGCCCTCTGTATGGCAATGGGAGCGCAGTAGTGAATCTCCTTACCAGAAAACAACTCTTGTTCGTAGGACCAGAAACTGCATGTGATTCAACGCCATTTAGGACTAGGAAATAAACGCTAGCTCGCCTTACAAGAAACACACTCTGCTTTTGAGAAAAGAGCACTCTTCTACTCTACTGTGTTTCCTTTAGGGCCAGAACAGTGAGCTTGCTCAGAACATAAGAACTGTGCTTCCTAAACACACGGGCCATATCTAGTTCAACTCTGCTTAGGAAACTGACAAGAGCAGTAGCTCCTCTTCAGTCCGATACACTGTACTTGGTGGGAACAGATGCCAGTGCTCTTTGCACTGTGTGTGGCAATGCGAGCGCAATAGTGACTTTCCTTACCAGAAAACAACTCTTGCTCGTAGGACCACAAACTGCATGTGATTCAACTGCATTTATGACTGGGAAACAAATGCTAGCTCGCCTTACAAGAAACACACTCTGCTTTAGAGAAAGAGCACTCTTCTACTCTACTGTGTTTAATATGGGGTCCGAACAGTGAGCTTGCTCAGAACAAAGAAATGTGCTTCCTACACACATGGACCATATCTAGTTCAACTCTGCTTAGGAAACTGACATGAACAGTAGTTCCTATTCAGTCCAATACACTGTACTTGCTGGGAACAGAGGCGTGTGCTATTTGCACTGTGTATGGCAATGGGAGCGCAATAGTGACTTTCCTTACCAGAAAACAACTCTTGCTGGTAGGACCAAAAACTGCATGTGACTCAACTCCATTTAGGACTGGAAAACAAACGCTATCTCGCCTTACAAGAAACACACTCTGCTTTAGAGAAAAGAGCACTCTTCTACTCTACTGTGTTTCCTATAGGGGCAGAACAGTGAGCTTGCTCAGAACATAATAACTGTGCTTCCTAAACAAACGGGCCATATCTAGTTTAACTCTGCTTAGGAAACTGACAAGAACAGTAGCTCCTCTTCAGTCCCATACACTGTACTTGCTGGGAACAGACGCGAGTGCTATTTGCACTGTGTATGGCAAAGGGAGCGCAATAGTGACTTTCCTTACCAGAAAACAACTCTCGCTCATAGGACCAGAAACTGCATGTGATTCAACTCCATTTAGGACTGGGAAATAAACGATAGCTTGCCTTACAAAAAACACACTCTGCTTTTGAGAAAAGAGCACTCTTCTACTCTACTGTGTTTCCTATGGGGTCCGAACAGTGAGCTTGCTCAGAACAAAAGAACTGTGTTTCCTACACACATGGGCCATATCTAGTTCAACTCTGCTTAGGAAACTGACAAGAACAGTAGCTCCTCTTCAGTCCGATACACTGTACTTGGTGGGAACAGATGCGAGTGCTCTTTGCACTGTGTGTGGCATTGGGAGCGCAATAGTGACTTTCCTTACCAGAAAACAACTCTTGCTCATAGGACCACAAACTGCATGTGATTCAACTCCATTTATGACTGGGATACAAATGCTAGCTCGCCTTACAAGAAACACACTCTGCTTTAGAGAAAAGAGCACTCTTCTACTCTACTGTGTTTCCTATGGGTTCTGAATAGTGAGCTTGCTCAGAACAAAGAACTGTGCTTCCTACACACATGGACCATATCTAGTTCAACTCTACTTAGGAAACTGAAACGAACAGTAGCTCCTATTCAGTCCAATACACTGTACTTGCTGGGAACAGAGGCGAGTGCTATTTGCACTGTGTATGGCAATGGGAGCGCAATAGTGACTTTCCTTACCAGAAAACAACTCTTGTTGGTAGGACCGAAAACTGCATGTGACTCAACTCCATTTAGGACTGGAAAACAAACGCTAGCTCGCCTTACAAAAAACACACTCTGCTTTTGAGAAAAGAGCACTCTTCTACTCTACTGTGTTTCCTATGGGGTCCGAACAGTGAGCTTGCTCAGAACAAAAGAACTGTGCTTCCTACACACATGGCCATATCAAGTTCAATTCTGCTTAGGAACCTGACAATAACAGTAGATCCTCTTCCGTCCAATACACTGTACTTGCTGAGAACAGACGCCAGTGCTATTTGTCCTGTGTATGGCAATGGCAGCGCAATAGTGACTCTTCTTACCAGAAAACAACTCTTGCTCGTAGTACCAGAAACTGCATGGGATTCAACGCCATTTAGGACTAGGAAACAAACGCTAGCTCGCCTTACAAGAAACACACTCTGCTTTTGAGAAAAGAGCACTCTTCTACTCTACTGGGTTTCCTATAGGGCCAGAACAGTGAGCTTGCTCAGAACATAAGAACTGTGCTTCCTACACACACGGGACTTATCTAGTTCAACTCTGCTTAGGAAACTGACAAGAACAGTAGCTCCTCTTCAGTCCGATACACTGTACTTGCTGGGAACAGACACATGTGCTATTTGCACTGTGTCTGGCAATGGGAGCGCAATAGTTACTTTCCTACCAGAAAACATTTCTTGCTCGTAGGACCACAAACTGCATGTGATTCAACGCCATTTAGGACTGGGAAACAAACGCTAGCGCGCCTTACAAGAAACACACTCTGCTTTAGAGAAATGAGCACACTTCTACTCTACTGTGTTTCCTACGGGGTCCAAACAGTGAGCTTGCTCAGAACAAAAGAACTGTGCTTCCTACACACGGCCATATCTAGTTCAATTCTGCTTAGGAACCTGACAAGAACAGTAGATCTTCTTCAGTCCAATATACTGTACTTGCTGCGAATAGACGCCAGTGCTATTTGTCCTGTGTATGGCAATGGCAGCACTATAGTGACTATTCTTACCATAAAACAACTCTTGATCGTAGGACCAGAAACTGCATGTGATTCCACTCCATTTAGGACTGGGAAACAAACGCTAGCTCGCCTTACAAGAAACACACTTTGCTTTAGAGAAAAGAGCACTCTTCTACTCTACTGTGTTTCCTATGGGGACCAAACAGCGAGCTTGCTCTGAACAAAAGATCTGTGCTTCCTACACACACTGCCATATCTAGGTCAATTCTGCTTAGGACCTGACAAGAACAGTAGTTACTTTTCAGTCCAATACACTGTATTGCTGGGAACAGACGCCAGTGCTATTTGTCCTGTGTATGGCAATGGCAGCGCAATACTGACTATTCTTACCATAAAACAACTCTTGCTCGTAGGACCAGAAACTGCATGTGATTCCACTCCATTTATGACTGGGAAACAAACTCTAGCTCGCCTTACAAGAAACACACTCTGCTTTAGAGAAACGAGCACTCTTCTACTCTACTGTGTTTCCTATGGTGTCCAAACAGTGAGCTTGCTCAGAACAAAAGAACTGTGCTTCCTACACACAAGGACCATATGTAGTTCAACTCTGCTTAGGAAACTGACAAGAACAGTAGCTAATATTCAGTCCAATACACTGTACTTGCTGGGAAAATACGCGAGTGCTATTTGCCCTCTGTATGGCAATGGGAGCGCCGTAGTGAATCTCCTTACCAGAAAACAACTCTTGTTCGTAGGACCAGAAACTGCATGTGATTCAACGCCATTTAGGACTAGGAAATAAACGCTAGCTCGCCTTACAAGAAACACACTCTGCTTTTGAGAAAAGAGCACTCTTCTACTCTACTGTGTTTCCTATAGGGCCAGAACAGTGAGCTTGCTCAGAACATAAGAACTGTGCCTCCTACACACACGGGACTTATCTAGTTCAACTCTGCTTAGGAAACTGACAAGAACAGTAGCTCCTCTTCAGTCCGATACACTGTACTTGCTGGGAACAGACACATGTGCTATTTGCACTGTGTCTGGCAAAGGGAGCGCAATAGTGACTTTCCTACCAGAAAATATTTCTTGCTCGTAGGACAACAAACTGCATGTGATTCAACGCCATTTAGGACTGGGAAACAAACGCTAGCTCGCCTTACAAGAAACACACTCTGCTTTAGAGAAAAGAGCACTCTTCTACTCTACTGTGTTTCCTACGGGGTCCAAACAGTGAGCTTGCTCAGAACAAAAGAACTGTGCTTCCTACACACAATGACCATATGTAGTTCCACTCTGCTTAGGAAACTGACAAGAACAGTAGTTCCTATTCAGTCCAATACTCTGTACTTGCTGGGAACAGACGCGAATGCTATTTGTCCTGTGTATGGCAATGGGAGCGCAATAGTGACTTTCCTTACCAGAAAACAACTCTTGCTCGTAGGACCACAAACTGCATGTGATTCAACTCCATTTAGGACTGGGAAACAAACGCTAGCTCGCCTTACAAGAAACACACTCTGCTTTTGAGAAAAGAGCACTCTTCTACTCTACTGTGTTTCCTATGGGGTCCAAACAGTGAGCTTGCTCAGAACATAAGAACTGTGCTTCCTACACACATGGACCATATCTAGTTCAACTCTGCTTAGGAAACTGACAAGAACAGTAGCTCCTATTCAGTCCAATACACTGTGCTTGATGGGAACAGACGCGAGTGCTATTTGCACTGTGTATGGCAATTGGAGCGCAATAGTGACTCTTCTTACCAGAAAACAACTCTTGCTCGTAGGACCAAAAACTGCCTGTGACTCAACTCCATTTAGGACTGGGAAAAAAACTCGAGCTCGCCTTACAAGAAACACACTCTGCTTTAGAGAATATAGAACTCTTCTAATATACTGTGTTTCCTATAGTGCCAGAACAGTGAGCTTGCTCAGAACATAATAACTGTGCTTCCAACAAACACGGGCCATATATAGTTCAACTCTGCTTAGGAAACTGACAAGAACAGTAGCTCCTCTTCAGTCCAATACACTGTGCTTGATGGGAACAGACGCGAGTGCTATTTGCACTGTGTATGGCAATGAGCGCAATAGTGACTTTCCTTACCAAAAAAACTCTTGCTCATAGGACCAAAAACTGCATGTGATTCAACGCCATTTAGGACTGGGAAACAAATGCTAGCTCGCCTTACATGAAACACACTCTGCTTTTGAGAAAAGAGCACTCTTCTACTCTACTGTGCTTCCTATGTGGTCCGAACAGTGAGCTTGCTCAGAACAAAAGAACTGTGCTTCCTACACACACGGCCATATCTAGTTCAATTCTGCTTAGGAACCTGACAAGAACAGTAGATCCTCTTCAGTCCAATACACTGTACTTGCTGCGAACAGAGGCCAGTGCTATTTGTCCTGTGTATGGCAATGGAAGCACAATAGTGACTCTTCTTACCAGAAAACAACTCTTGCTCGTAGTACCAGAAACTGCTTGGGATTCAACTCCATTTAGGACTGCGAAACAAACGCTAGTTCGCCTTACAAGAAACACACTCTGCTTTAGAGAAAAGAGCACTCTTCTACACTACTGTGATTCCAATGGGGTCCAAACAGTGAGCTTGCTCAGAACAAAAGAACTGTGCTTAATACACACACGGACCATATGTAGTTCAACTCTGCTTAGGAAACTGACAAGAACAGTAGCACCTATTCAGTCCAATACACTGTACTTGCTGGGAACAGACGCGAGTGCTCTTTGCACTGTGTATGGCAATCGGAGCGCAATGTGACTTTCATTACAAGAAAACAACTCTTGTTCGTAGGACCAGAAACTGCATGTGACTCAACTCGATTTAGGACTAGGAAACAATCGCTAGCTCGCCTTACAAGAAGCACACTCTGCTTTAGAGAAAAGAGCACTCCTTTACTCTACTGTGTTTTCTATAGGGCCAGAACAGTGAGCTTGCTCAGAACATAAGATCTGTGCTTCCTAAACACACGGGCCATATCTAGTTCAACTCTGCTTAGGAAACTGACAAGAACAGTAGCTCCTCTTCAGTCCGATACACAGTACTTGCTGGGAACAGACGCGAGTGCTATTTGCACTGTGTATGGCAATGGGAGCGCAATAGTGACTTTCCTTACCAGAAAACAACTCTTGCTCGTAGGACCAGAAACTGCATGTGATTCAACTCCATTTAGGACTGGGAAAAAAACGCTAGCTCGCCTTACAAGAAACACACTCCGCTTTAGAGAAAAGAGCACTCTTCTACTCTACTGTGTTTCCTATGGGGTCTGAACAGTGAGCTTGTTTAGAACAAAAGAACTGTGCTTCCTACACAAGGGCCATATGTAGTTCAATTCTGCTTGGGAACCTGACAAGAACAGTAGATCCTCTTCAGTCCAATACACTGTACTTGCTGGGAACAGACGCCAGTGCTTTTTGTCCTGTGTATGGCAATGGCAGCGCAATAGTGACTATTCTTACCATAAAACAACTCTTGCACGTAGGACCAGAAACTGCATGTGATTCCACTCCATTTAGGATTGGGACACAAACGCTAGCTCGCCTTACAAGAAACACACTCTGCTTTAGAGAAAAGAGCACTCTTCAACTCTACTGTGTTTCCTATGGGGTCCAAACAGTGAGCTTGCTCAGAACAAAAGACTGTGCTTCCTACACACAACGACCATATGTAGTTCAACTCTGCTTAGGAAACTGACAAGAACAGTAGCTCCTCTTCAGTCCAATACACTGTACTTGCTGGGAACAGACGCGAGTGCTCTTTGCACTGTGTATGGCAATCGGAGCGCAATGTGACTTTCCTTACCAGAAAACAACTCTTGATTGTAGGAAAAGAAACTGCATGTGATTCAACTCCATTTAGGACTAGGAAACAAACGCTAGCTCGCCTTACAAGAAACACACTCTGCTTTTGAGAAAAGAGCACTCTTCTACTCTACTGTGTTTCCTATGGGGTCCAAACAGTGAGCTTGCTCAGAACAAAAGAACTGTGCTTCCTACACACACGGCCATATCTAGTTCAATTCTCCTTAGGAAACTGACAAGAACAGTAGATCCTCTTCAGTCCAATACACTGTACTTGCTGGGAACAGACGCCAGTGCTATTTGTCCTTTGTATGGCAATGCGAGCGCAATAGCGAATATTCTTACCATAAAACAACTCTTCCTCGTAGGACCACAAACTGCATGTGATTCAACTCCATTTAGGACTGGGAAACAAATGCTCGCCTTACAAGAAACACACTCTGCTTTTGAGAAAAGAGCACTCTTCTACTCTACAGTGTTTCCTTTGGGGTACGAACAGTGAGCTTGCTCAGAACAAAAGAACTGTGCTTCCTACACACATGGCCATATCTAGTTCAATTCTGTTTAGGAACCTGACAAGAACAGTAGATCCTCTACAGTCCAATACACTGTACTTGCTGGGAACAGACGCCAGTGCTATTTGTCCTGTGTATGGCAATGGCAGCGCAATACTGACTATTCTTACCATAAAACAACTCTTGCTCGTAGGACCAGAAACTGCATGTGATTCCACTCCATTTATGAATGGGAAACAAACTCTAGCTCGCCTTACAAGAAACACACTCTGCTTTAGAGAAAAGAGCACTCTTCTACTCTACTGTGTTTCCTATGGTGTCCAAACAGTGAGCTTGCTCAGAACAAAAGAACTGTGCTTCCTACACACAAGGACCATATGTAGTTCAACTCTGCTTAGGAAACTGACAAGAACAGTAGCTAATATTCAGTCCAATACACTGTACTTGCTGGGAAAATACGCGAGTGCTATTTGCCCTCTGTATGGCAATGGGAGCGCAATAGTGACTCTCCTTACCAGAAAACAACTCTTGTTCGTGGGACCAGAAACTGCATGTGATTCAACGCCATTTAGGACTAGGAAATAAACGCTAGCTCGCCTTACAAGAAACACATTCTGCTTTTGAGAAAAGAGCACTCTTCTACTCTACTGTGTTTCCTATGGGGTCCAAACAGTGAGCTTGCTCAGAACAAAAGAACTGTGCTTCCTACACACACGGACCATATGTAGTTCCACTCTGCTTAGGAAACTGACAAGAACAGTAGTTCCTATTCAGTCCAATACACTGTACTTGCTGGGAACAGACGCGAATGCTATTTGTCCTGTGTATGGCAATGGGAGCGCAATAGTGACTTTCCTTACCAGAAAACAACTCTTGCTCGTAGGACCACAAACTGCATGTGATTCAACTCCATTTAGGACTGGGAAACAAACGCTAGCTCGCCTTACAAGAAACACACTCTGCTTTTGAGAAAAGAGCACTCATCTACTCTACTGTGTTTCCTATGGGGTCCAAACAGTGAGCTTGCTCAGAACATAAGAACTGTGCTTCCTACACACATGGACCATATCTAGTTCAACTCTGCTTAGGAAACTGACAAGAACAGTAGCTCCTCTTCAGTCCAATACACTGTGCTTGATGGGAACAGACGCGAGTGCTATTTGCACTGTGTATGGCATTTGGAGCGCAATAGTGACTCTTCTTACCAGAAAACAACTCTTGCTCGTAGGACCAAAAACTGCCTGTGACTCAACTCCATTTAGGACTGGAAAAAAAACTCGAGCTCGCCTTACAAGAAACACACTCTGCTTTAGAGAATATAGCACTCTTCTACTATACTGTGTTTCCTATAGTGCCAGAACAGTGAGCTTGCTCAGAACATAATAACTGTGCTTCCAACAAACACGGGCCATATATAGTTCAACTCTGCTTAGGAAACTGACAAGAACAGTAGCTCCTCTTCAGTCCAATACACTGTGCTTGATGGGAACAGACGCGAGTGCTATTTGCACTGTGTATGGCAATGAGCTCAATAGTGACTTTCCTTACCAAAAAAACTCTTGCTCGTAGGACCAAAAACTGCATGTGATTCAACGCCATTTAGGACTGGGAAACAAATGCTAGCTCGCCTTACATGAAACACACTCTGCTTTTGAGAAAAGAGCACTCTTCTACTCTACTGTGTTTCCTATGGGGTCCAAACAGTGATCTTGCTCAGAACAAAAGAACTGTGCTTCCTACACACACGGACCATATGTAGTTCAACTCTGCTTAGGAAACTGACAAGAACAGTAGTTCCTATTCAGTCCAATACACTGTACTTGCTTGGAACAGACGCGAATGCTATTTGTCCTGTGTATGGCAATGGGAGCGCAATAGTGACTTTCCTTACCAGAAAACAACTCTTGCTCGTAGGACTACAAACTGCATGTGATTCAACTCCATTTAGGACTGGGAAACAAACGCTAGCTCGCCTTACAAGAAACACACTCTGCTTTTGAGAAAAGAGCACTCTTCTATTCTACTGTGTTTCCTATGGGGTCCAAACAGTGAGCTTGCTCAGAACAAAAGAACTGTGCTTCCTTAACACATGGACCATATCTAGTTCAACTCTGCTTAGGAAACTGACAAGAACAGTAGCTCCTATTCAGTCCAATACACTGTGCTTGATGGGATCAGACGCGAGTGCTATTTGCACTGTGTATGGCATTTGGAGCGCAATAGTGACTCTTCTTACCAGAAAACAACTCTTACTCGTAGGACCAAAAACTGCCTGTGACTCAACTCCATTTAGGACTGGGAAACAAACGCAGGCTTGCCTTACAAGAAATACACTCTGCTTTAGAGAAAATAGCACTCTTCTTCTATACTGTGTTTCCTATAGGGCCAGAACAGTGAGCTTGCTGAGAACAAAAGAACTGTGCTTCCTACACACACGGACCATATCTAGTTCAACTCTGCTTAGGAAACTGACAATAACAGTAGCTCCTATTCAGTCCAATACACTGTACTTGCTGGGAATAGACGCGAGTGCTATTTGCACTGTGTATGGCAATTAGAGTGCAATAGTGACTCTTCTTACCAGAAAACAACTCTTGCTCGTAGGACCAGAAACTGCATGGGATTCAACTCCATTTAGGACTGGGAAACAAACTCTAGCTCGCATTACAAGAAACACACTCTGCTTTTGAGAAAAGAGCACTCTTCTACTCTACAGTGTTTCCTTTGGGGTACGAACAGTGAGCTTGCTCAGAACAAGAACTGTGCTTCCTACACACATGGCCATATCTAGTTCAATTCTGTTTAGGAACCTGACAAGAACAGTAGATCCTCTACAGTCCAATACACTGTACTTGCTGGGAACAGACGCCAGTGCTATTTGTCCTGTGTATGGCAATGGCAGCGCAATACTGACTATTCTTACCATAAAACAACTCTTGCTCGTAGGACCAGAAACTGCATGTGATTCCACTCCATTTATGAATGGGAAACAAACTCTAGCTCGCCTTACAAGAAACACACTCTGCTTTAGAGAAAAGAGCACTCTTCTACTCTACTGTGTTTCCTATGGTGTCCAAACAGTGAGCTTGCTCAGAACAAAAGAACTGTGCTTCCTACACACAAGGACCATATGTAGTTCAACTCTGCTTAGGAAACTGACAAGAACAGTAGCTAATATTCAGTCCAATACACTGTACTTGCTGGGAAAATACGCGAGTGCTATTTGCCCTCTGTATGGCAATGGGAGCGCAATAGTGACTCTCCTTACCAGAAAACAACTCTTGTTCGTGGGACCAGAAACTGCATGTGATTCAACGCCATTTAGGACTAGGAAATAAACGCTAGCTCGCCTTACAAGAAACACATTCTGCTTTTGAGAAAAGAGCACTCTTCTACTCTACTGTGTTTCCTACGGGGTCCAAACAGTGAGCTTGCTCAGAACAAAAGAACTGTGCTTCCTACACACACGGACCATATGTAGTTCCACTCTGCTTAGGAAACTGACAAGAACAGTAGTTACTATTCAGTCCAATACACTGTACTTGCTGGGAACAGACGCGTTTGCTATTTGCACTGTGTATGGCAATGGGAGCGCAATAGTGACTTTTCTTACCAGAAAACAACTCTTGCTCGTAGGACCAGAAACTGTATGTGATTCAACTCCATTTAGGACTGGGAAACAAATGCTAACTCGCCTTACAAGAAACACAATCTGCTTTAGAGAGAAGAGCACTCTTCTACTCTACTGTGTTTCCTATGTTGTCCCAACAGTGAGCTTGCTCAGAACAAAAGAACTGTGCTTCCTACAGACACGGACCATATCTACTTCAACTCTGCTTAGGAAACTGACAATAACAGTAGCTCCCATTCAGTCCAATACACTGTACTTGCTGGGAATAGACGGGAGTGCTATTTGCACTGTGTATGGCAATTGGAGTGCAATAGTGACTCTTCTTACCAGAAAACAACTGTTGCTCGTAGGAGCAGAAACTGCATGGGATTCAACTCCATTTAGGACTGGGAAACAAACGCTAGCTCGCCTTACAAGAAACACACTCTGCTTTTGAGAAAAGAGCACTCTTCTACTCTACTGTGTTTCCTATGGGGTCCAAAGAGTGAGCTTGCTCAGAACAAAACAACTGTGCTTCCTACACACATGGACCATATCTAGTAAAACTCTGCTTAGGAACCTGACAAGAACAGTAGCTCCTCTTCAGTCCAATACACTGTACTTGCTGGGAACAGAAGCGAGTGCTATTTGCACTGTGTATGGCATTTGGAGCACAATAGTGACTCGTCTTACAAGAAAACAATTCTTGCTCGTAGAACCAAAAACTGCACGTGACTCAACTCCATTTAGGACTGGGAAACCAACGCTAGCTCGCCTTACAAGAAACACACTCTGCTTTAGAGAAAAGAGCACTTTTCTACTCTACTGTGTTTCCTATAGGGCCAGAACAGTGAGCTTGCTCAGAAAAAAAGAACTGTGCTTCCTACACACACCGACCATATCTAGTTCAACTCTGCTTAGGAAACTGTCAAGAACAGTAGCTCCTCTTCAGTCCAATACACTGTACTTGCTGGGAACAGACGCGAGTGCTATTTGTCCTGTGTATGGCAATGGCATCACAATAGTGACTATTCTTACCATAAAACAACTCTTGCTCGTAGGACCAGAAACTGCATGTGATTCAACTCCATTTAGGACTGGGAAACAAACGCTAGCTCGCCTTACAAGAAACACAATCTGCTTTTGAGAAAAGAGCACTCTTCTACTCTACTGTGTTTCCCTTGGGGTCCGAACAGTGAGCTTGCTCAGAACAAAAGAACGGTGCTTCCTACACACACGGCCATATCTAGTTCAATTTTGCTTATAAACCTGACAAGAACAGTAGATCCTCTTCAGTCCAATACACTGTACTGCTGGGAACAGACAACAGTGCTATTTTTCCTGTGTATGGCAATGGCAGCACAAAAGTGTCTCTTCTTACAAGAAAAAAACTCTTGCTCATAGGAGCAGAAACTGCATGAGATTCAACTCCATTTAGGACTGGGAAACAAACGCTAGCTCGCCTTACAAGAAACACACTCTGCTTTTGAGAAAAGAGCACTGTTCTACTCTACTGTGTTTCCTATAGGGCCAGAACAGTGAGCTTGCTGAGAACAAAAGAACTGTGCTTCCCACACCCGGGCCATATCTAGTTCAACTCTGCTTAGGAAACTGACAAGAACAGTAGATCCTCTTCAGTCCAATACACTGTACTTGCTGGGAACAGACGCCAGTGCTATTTGCACTGTGTATGGCAATTGGAGCACATTATTGACTCGTCTTACCAGAAAACAACTCTTGCTCATAGGACAAAAAACTGCATGTGACTCAACTCCATTTAGGACTGGGAAACAAACTCCAGCTCGCATTACAAGAAACACACTCTGCTTTTGAGAAAAGAGCACTCTTCTACTCTACTGTGTTTCCTATAGGGCCTGTACAGTGAGCTTGCTAAGAAAAAAAGAACTGTGCTTCCTACACACACGGGCCATATCTAGTTCAACTCTTCTTAGGAAACTGACAAGAACATTAGCTCTTCTTCAGTCCAATACACTGTACTTGGTGGGAACAGACGCGAGTGCTATTTGCGCTGGGTATGTCAATGGGAGCACAATAGTGACTTTCCTTACCAGAAAACAACTCTTGCTTGTGGAACCACAATCTGCATGTGATTCAACTCCATTTAGGACTGGGAAACAAACACTAGCTCGCCTTACAAGAAACACACTCTGCTTTGGAGAAAAGAGCACTCTTCTACTCTACTGTTTATCCTATCGTGTCCAAACAGTGAGCTTGCTCAGAACAAAAGAACTGTGCTTCCTACACACACGGATCATATCTAGGTCAATTCTGCTTAGGAACCTGACAAGAACAGTAGATCCTCTTCAGTCCAATACACTGTACTTGCAGGGAACAGACGCCAGTGCTATTTGTCCTGTGTATGGCAATGGCAGCGCAATAGTGACTCTTCTTACCGTAAAACAAATCATGCTCGTAGGACCAGAAACTGCATGAGATTCAACTCCATTTAGGACTGGGAAACAAACGCTAGCTCGCCTTACAAGAAACACACTCTGCATTTGAGAAAAGAGCACTCTTCTACTCTACTGTTTGCTATGGAGTCCGTACAGTGAGCTTGCTCAGAACAAAAGAACTGTGCTTCCTACACACAGGCCATATCTAGTTCAACTGTGCTTAGGAACCTGACAAGAACAGTAGCTCCTCTTCAGTCCAATACACTTTACGTGCGGGTAACAGACGCGAGTGCTATTTGCACTGTGTATGGCATTTGGAGCACAATGGTGACTCGTCTTACCAGAAAACAACTCTTGCTCGTAGGACAAAAAACTGCATGTGACTCAACTCCATTTAGGACTGGGCAACAAACGCTAGCTCACCTTCCAAGAAACACACTCTGCTTTAGAGAAAAGAGCACTCTTCTACTCTACTGTGTTTCCTATGGGGTCCAAACAGTGAGCTTGCTCAGAACAAAAGAACTGCGCTTCCTACACACAAGGACCATATATAGTTCAACTCTGCTTAGGAAACTGACAAGAACAGTAGCTCCTCTTCATTCCGATACACTGTACTTGCTGGGAACAGACGCGAGTACTATTTGCACTGTGTATGGCATTGAGCACAATAGTGACTTTCCTTACCAGAAAACAACTCTTGCTCGTAGGACCAGAAACTGCATGTGATTCAACTCCAATTAGGACTGGGAAACAAATGCTAGCTCACCTTACATGAAACACACTCTGCTTTTGAGAAAAGAGCACTCTTCTACTCTACTGTGCTTCCTATGGGGTCCGAACAGTGAGCTTGCTCAGAACAAAAGAACTGTGCTTCCTATACACACGGGCCATATCTAGTTCAACACTGCTTAGGAAAGTGACAAGAACAGTAGATCCTCTTCAGTCCAATACACTGTACTTGCTGGGAACAGAAGCTAGTGCTATTTGTCCTGTGTAAGGCAATGCAGCGCAATAGTGACTCTTCTTACCAGAAAACAACTCTTGCTCGTAGGACCAGAAACTGCATGTGATTCAACTCCATTTAGGACTGAGAAACAAACTCTAGCACGCTTTACAAGAAACACACTCTGCATTTGAGAAAAGAGCACTCTTCTACTCTAATGTATTTCCTATAGGGCCAGAACAGTGAGCTTGCTCAGAAAAAAAGAACTGTGCTTCCTACACAAACGGGCCATATCTAGTTCAATTTTGCTTATAAACCTGACAAGAACAGTAGCTCCTCTTCAGTCCAATACACTTTACGTGCGGGTAACAGACGCGAGTGCTATTTGCACTGTGTATGGCAATTGGAGCACAATAGTGACTCGTCTTACCAGAAAACAACTCTTGCTCGTAGGACAAAAAACTGCATGTGACTCAACTCCATTTAGGACTGGGCAACAAACGCTAGCTCACCTTCCAAGAAACACACTCTGCTTTAGAGAAAAGAGCACTCTTCTACTCTACTGTGTTTCCTATGGGGTCCAAACAGTGAGCTTGCTCAGAACAAAAGAACTGCGCTTCCTACACACACGGACCATATCTAGTTCAACTCTGCTTAGGAAACTGACAAGAACAGTAGCTCCTCTTCATTCCGATACACTGTACTTGCTGGGAACAGACGCGAGTACTATTTGCACTGTGTATGGCATTGAGCACAATAGTGACTTTCCTTACCAGAAAACAACTCTTGCTCGTAGGACCAGAAACTGCATGTGATTCAACTCCAATTAGGACTGGGAAACAAATGCTAGCTCACCTTACATGAAACACACTCTGCTTTTGAGAAAAGAGCACTCTTCTACTCTACTGTGCTTCCTATGGGGTCCGAACAGTGAGCTTGCTCAGAACAAAAGAACTGTGCTTCCTATACACACGGGCCATATCTAGTTCAACACTGCTTAGGAAAGTGACAAGAACAGTAGATCCTTTTCAGTCCAATACACTGTACTTGCTGGGAACAGACGCTAGTGCTATTTGTCCTGTGTAAGGCAATGCAGCGCAATAGTGACTCTTCTTACCAGAAAACAACTCTTGCTCGTAGGACCAGAAACTGCATGTGATTCAACTCCATTTAGGACTGAGAAACAAACTCTAGCACGCTTTACAAGAAACACACTCTGCATTTGAGAAAAGAGCACTCTTCTACTCTAATGTATTTCCTATAGGGCCAGAACAGTGAGCTTGCTCAGAAAAAAAGAACTGTGCTTCCTACACAAACGGGCCATATCTAGTTCAACTCTGCTTAGGAAACTGAGAAGAACAGTAGCTCCTCTTCAGTACGATACACTGTACTTGCTGGGAACAGACGCATGGGTTATTTGCACTGTGTATGGCAATGGGAGCGCAATAGTGACTTTCCTTACCAGAAAACAACTCTTGCTCGTAGGACCAGAAACTGCATGTGATTCAACTCCAATTAGGACTGGGAAACAAATGCTAGCTCACCTTACATGAAACACACTCTGCTTTTGAGAAAAGAGCACTCTTCTACTCTACTGTGCTTCCTATGGGGTCCGAACAGTGAGCTTGCTCAGAACAAAAGAACTGTGCTTCCTATACACACGGGCCATACATATCTAGTTCAACACTGCTTAGGAAAGTGACAAGAACAGTAGATCCTCTTCAGTCCAATACACTGTACTTGCTGGGAACAGACGCTAGTGCTATTTGTCCTGTGTAAGGCAATGCAGCGCAATAGTGACTCTTCTTACCAGAAAACAACTCTTGCTCGTAGGACCAGAAACTGCATGTGATTCAACTCCATTTAGGACTGAGAAACAAACTCTAGCACGCTTTACAAGAAACACACTCTGCATTTGAGAAAAGAGCACTCTTCTACTCTAATGTATTTCCTATAGGGCCAGAACAGTGAGCTTGCTCAGAAAAAAAGAACTGTGCTTCCTACACAAACGGGCCATATCTAGTTCAACTCTGCTTAGGAAACTGAGAAGAACAGTAGCTCCTCTTCAGTACGATACACTGTACTTGCTGGGAACAGACGCATGGGTTATTTGCACTGTGTATGGCAATGGGAGCGCAATAGTGACTTTCCTTACCAGAAAACAACTCTTGCTCGTAGGACCAGAAACTGCATGTGATTCAATTCCATTTAGAACTGGGAAACAAACGCTAGCTCGCCTTACCAGAAACACACTCTGGTTTAGAGAAAAGAGCACTCTTCTACTCTACTGTGTTTCCTATGGGGTCCGAACAGTGAGCTTGCTCAGAACAAAAAAACCTGTTCTTCCTACACACACGGCCATATCTAGTTCAAGTCTGCTTAGGAACCTGACAAGAACAGTAGATCCTCTTCAGTCCAATACACTGTACTTGCTGGGAACAGACGCCAGTGCTATTTGTCCTGTGTATGGCAACGGCAGCACAATAGTGACTCTTCTTACCAGAAAAAAACTCTTGCTCGTAGTACCAGAAACTGCATGGGATTCAACTCCACTTAGGACTGGGAAACAAACGCTAGTTCACCTTACAAGAAACCCACTCTGCTTTTGAAAAAGCAGCACTCTTCTACTCCACTGTGTTTCCTATGGGGTACAAACAGTGAGCTTGCTCAGAACAAAAGAACTGTTCTTCCTACACACATGGCCCATATCTAGTTAAACTCTTTAGGAAACTGACAAGAACAGTAGCTCCTATTCAGTCCAATACACTGTACTTGCTGGGAACAGACGCGAGTGCTATTTGCACTGTATAAGGCATTTGGAGCGCAATAGTGACTTTCCTTACCAGAAAACAACTCTTGCTCGTAGGACCAGAAACTGCATGTGATTCCACACCATTTAGGACTTGGAAACAAACGCTAGCTCGCCTTACAAGAAACACACTCTGCTTTAGAGAAAAGAGCACTCTTCTACTCTACTGTGTTTCCTATGGGTTCCAAACAGTGAGCTTGCTCAGAACAAAAGAACTGTGCTTCCAACACACAAGGACCATATCTAGTTCAACTCTGCTTAGGAAACTGAAAAGAACAGTAGCTCCTATTCAGTCTAATACACTGTACTTGCTGGGAAAAGACGCGAGTGCTATTTGCCTTGCATAGTGCAGTGGGAGCACAATAGTGATTTTCCTTACCAGAAAACAACTCTTGTTCATAGACCAGAAACTGCATGTGATTCCACTCCATTTAGGATTAGGAAACAAACGCTAGCTCGCCTTACAAAAACACACTCTGCTTTGAGAAAAGAGCACTCTTCTACTCTACTGCGTTTCCTATAGGGCCAGAACAGTGAACTTGCTCAGAACAGAAGAACTGTGCTTCCTACACACACGGGCCATATCTAGTTCAACTCTGCTTAGGAAACTGACAAGAACAGTAGCTCCTCTTCAGTCTGATACACTGTACTTGCTGGGAACAGACGCGAGAGCTATTTGCACTGTGTAGGGCAAGGGGAGCACAATAGTGATTTTACTTACCAGAAAACAACTCTTGCTTGTAGGACCAGAAACTGCATGTGATTCAACTCGATTTGGGACTGGGAAACAAACGCTAGCTCGCCTTACAAGAAACACACTCTGCTTTTGAGAAAAGACCACTCTTCTACTCTACTGTGTTTCCTATAGGGCCAGAAGTGTGAGCTTGCTCAGAAAAAAAGAACTGTGCTTCCTACACACACGGGCCATATCTAATCAAACTCTGCTTAGGAAACTGAGAAGAACAGTAGCTCCTCTTCAGTCCAATACACTGTACTTGCTGGGAACAGACGCGAGTGCTATTTGCACTGTATAAGGCATTTGGATCGCAATAGTGACTCTTCTTACCAGAAAACAACTCTTGCTCATAGGACAAAAAACTGCATGTGACTCAATTCCATTTAGGACTGGGAAACAAATGCGAGCTCGCCTTACAAGAAACACACTCTGCTTTAGAGAAAAGAGCACTCTTCTACTCTACTGTGTTTCCTATAGGGCCAGAACAGTGAGCTTACTCAGAACATAAGAACTGTGCCTCCTACAAACACGGTCCATATCTAGTTCAACTCTGCTTAGGAAACTGACAAGAACAGTAGCTCCTCTTCAGTCCGATACACTGTACTTGCTGGGAACAGACGCATGGGCTATTTGCCCTGTTTATTGCAATGGGAGCGCAATAGTGACTTTCCTTACCAGAAAACAACTCTTGCTCGTAAGACCAGAAACTGCATGTGATTCCACACCTTTTAGGACTGGGAAACAAACGCTAGCTCGCCTTACACGAAACACACTCTGATTTGAGAAAAGAGCACTCTTCTATTCTACTGTGTTTCCTATGGTGTCCAAACGGTGAGCTTGCTCAGAACAAAAGAACTGTGCTTCCTACAAACATGGCCATATCTAGTTCAATTCTGCTTAGGAACCTGACAAGAACAGTAGATCCTCTTCAGTCCAATACACTGTACTTGCTGGGAACAGACGCCAGTGCTATTTGTCCTGTGTATGGTAATGGCAGCGCAATAGTGACTCTTCTTACCAGAAAACAACTCTTGCTCGTAGGACCAGAAACTGCATGTGATTCAACTCCATTTAGGACTCGGAAACAAATGCTAGCTCGTCTTACATGAAACACACACTGCTTTTGAGAAAAGAGCACTCTTCTACTCTACTGTGTTTCCTATGTGGTCCGAACAGTGAGCTTGCACAGAACAAAAGAACTGTGCTTCCTACACACACGGGCCATATCTAGTTCAACTCTGCTTAGGAAACTGACAAGAACAGTAGCTCCTCTTCAGTCCAATACACTGTACTTGCGGGGAACAGACGCGAGTGCTATTTGCACTGTGTATGGCAATTAGCGCTCAATATTGACTCGTCTTACCAGAGAACAACTCTTGCTCGTAGGACAAAAAGCTGCATGTGACTCAACTCCATTTAGGACTGGGAAACAAACGCTAGCTCGCCTTACAAGAAACACACTCTGCTTTTGAGAAAAGAGCACTCTTCTACTTACTGTGTTTCCTATGTGTTCCGAACAGTGAGCTTGCTCATAAAAAAAGAACTGTGCTTCCTACACACACCGACCATATCTAGTTCAACTCTGCTTAGGAACCTGACAATAACAGTAGATCCTCTTCAGTCCAATACACTGTACTTGCTGGGAACAGACGCGAGTGCTATTTGCACTGTATAAGGCATTTGGATCGCAATAGTGACTCTTCTTACCAGAAAACAACTCTTGCGCGTAGGACCAGAAAATGCATGGGATTCAACTCCATTTAGGACTGGGAAACAAACGCTAGCTCGCCTTACAAGAAACACACTCTGCTTTTGAGAAAAGAGCACTCTTCTACTCTACTGTGTTTCCTATGGGGTCCAAACAGTGAGCTTGCTCAGAACAAAACAACTGTGCTTCCTACACACACGGACCATATCTAGTAAAACTCTGCTTAGGAACCTGACAAGAACAGTAGCTCCTCTTGAGTCCAATACACTGTACTTGCTGGGAACAGAAGCAAGTGCTATTTGCACTGTGTATGGCAATTCGAGCACAATAGTGACTTCTCTTACAAGAAAACAACTCTTGCTCTTAGGACCAAAAACTGCATGTGATTCAACTCCATTTAGGACTGGGAAACAAACGCTAGCTCGCCTTACAAGAAACACACTCTGCCTTAGAGAAAAGAGCACTTTTCTACTCTACTGTGTTTCCTACAGGGCCAGAACAGTGAGCTTGTTCAGAACAAAAGAACTGTGCTTCCTACACACCGACCATATCTAGTTCAACTCTGCTTAGGAAACTGACAAGAACAGTACCTCCTCTTCAGTCCAATACACTGTACTTGCTGGGAACAGACTCGAGTGCTATTTGTCCTGTGTATGGCAATGGCAGCAAATAGTGACTATTCTTACCATAAAACAACTTTTGCTCGTAGGACCAGAAACTGCATGTGATTCAACTCCATTTAGGACTGGGAAACAAACGCTAGCTCGCCTTACAAGAAACACACTCTGCTTTAGAGAAAAGAGCACTTTTCTATTCTACTGTGTTTCCTATAGGGCCAGAACAGTGAGCTTGCTCAGAACAAAAGAACTGTGCTTCCTACACACACCGTCCACATCTAGTTCAACTCTGCTTAGGAAACTCACAAGAACAGTAGCTCCTCTTCAGTCCAATACACTGTACTTGCTGGGAACAGACGCGAGTTCTATTTGCACTGTGTATGGCAATGGGAGCGCAGTAGTGACTTTTCTTACCAGAAAACAACTCTAGCTCGTAGGACCAGAAACTGTATGTGATTCAACTCCTTTTAGGACTGGGAAACAAACGCTAGCTCGCCTTACAAGAAACACACTCTGCTTTAGAGAAAAGAGCACTGTTCTACTCTACTGTTTTTCCTATGGGGTCCGAACAGTGAGCTTGCTGAGAACAAAAGAACTGTGCTTCCTACACACACGGCCATATCTAGTTCAACTCTGCTTAGGAACCTGACAAGAACAGTAGATCCTCTTCAGTCCAATACACTGTACATGATGGGAACAGACGCCAATGCTATTTGCCCTGTGTATTTCAATGGGAGCACAATAGTGACTCTTCTTACCAGAAAACAACTCTTGCTCGTAGGACCAGAAACTGCATGAGATTCAACTCCATTTAGGACTGGGAAACAAACACTAGCTTGCCTTACAAGAAACACACTCTGTTTTTGAGAAAAGAGCACTCTTCTACTCTACTGTGTTTCCAATGGGGTCCAAACAGTGAGCTTGCTCAGAACAAAAGAACTGTGCTTCCTACACACACAGGCCATATCTCGTTCAACTCTGCTTAGGAAACTGACAAGAAGAGTAGCTCCTCTTCAGTCCCATACACTGTACTTGCTGGGAACAGACGCTAGTGCTATTTGCACTGTGTATGGCACTGGGAGCGCAATAGTGACTTCCTTACCAGAAAACAACTCTTGCTCGTAGGACCAGAAACTGCATGTGATTCAACTCCATTTAGGACTGGGAAACAAACGCTAGCTCGCCTTACAAGAAACACACTCTGCTTTTGAGAAAAGAGCACTGTTCTACTCTACTGTGTTTCCTATAGGGCCAGAACAGTGAGCTTGCTGAGAACAAAGAACTGTGCTTCCTACACACACGGACCATATCTAGTTCAACTCTGCTTAGGAAACTGACAAGAACAGTAGCTCCTATTCTGTCCAATACACTGTACTTGCTGGGAACAGACGCGCGTGCTATTTGCACTGTGTATGGCAATTGGAGTGCAATAGTGACTCTTCTTACCAGAAAACAACTCTTGCTGGTAGGACCAGAAACTGCATGGGATTCAACTCCATTTAGGACTGGGAAACAAACGCTAGCTCGCCTTACAAGAAACACACTCTGCTTTTGAGAAAAGAGCACTTTTCTACTCTACTGTGTTTCCTATGGGGTCCAAACAGTGAGCTTACTCAGAACAAAAGAACTGTGCTTCCTACACACACCGACCATATCTAGTTCAACTCTGCTTAGGAAACTGACAAGAACAGTAGCTCCTCTTCAGTCCAATACACTGTACTTGCTGGGAACAGACGCGAGTGCTATTTGCACTGTGTATGGCAATGGGAGCGCAATAGTGACTTTTCTTACCAGAAAACAACTCTTGCTCGTAGGACCAGAAACTGTATGTGATTCAACTCCATTTAGGACTGGGAAACAAATGCTAGCTCGCCTTACAAGAAACACAATCTGCTTTAGAGAGAAGAGCACTCTTCTACTCTACAGTGTTTCCTATGTTGTCCGAACAGTGAGCTTGCTCAGAACAAAAGAACTGTGCTTCCTACACACACGGCCATATCTAGTTCAATTTTGCTTATAAACCTGACAAGAACAGAAGATCCTCTTCAGTCCAAAACACTGTACATGCTGGGAAGAGACAACAGTGCTATTTGTCCTGTGTATGGCAATGGCAGCGCAATAGTAACTCTTCTTACCAGAAAACTACTCTTGCTCGTAGGACCAGAAACTGCATGTGATTCAACTCCATCTAGGACTCGGAAACAAACGCTAGCTCGCCTTAGAAGAAACACACTCTGCTTTAGAGAAAAGAGCACTGTTCTACTCTACTGTGTTTCCTATAGGGCCAGAACAGTGAGCTCGCTCAGAACAAAAGAAATGTGCTTCCTACACACGGACCATAACTAGTTAAACTATGCTTTGGAAACTGACATGAACAGTAGCTCCTATTCAGTCCAATACACTGTACTTGATGGGAACAGACAACAGTGCTATTTGCACTGTGTATGGCAATTGGAGCACAATAGTGACTCTTCTTACCAGAAAACAACTCTTTCTCGTAGGACCAAAAACTGCATGTGATTCAACTCCATTTAGGACTGGGAAACAAACGCGAGCTCGCCTTACAAGAAACACACTCTGCTTTTGAGAAAAGAGCACTCTTCTACTCTACTGTGTTTCCTATAGGGCCAGAACAGTGAGCTTGATCAGAACAAAAGAACTGTGCTTCCTACACCCACGGCCATATCTAGTTCAATTCTGCTTAGGAACTTGACAAGAACAGTAGATCCTCTTCAGTCCAATACACTGTACATGGTGGGAACAGACGCCAGTGCTATTTGCCCTGTGTATTTCAATGGGAGCACAATAGTGACTCTTCTTACCAGAAAACAACTCTTGCTCGTAGGACCAGAAACTGCATGAGATTCAACTCCATTTAGGACTGGGAAACAAACCCTAGCTCGCCTTACAAAAAACACACTCTGCTTTTGAGAAAAGAGCACTCTTCTACTCTACTGTGTTTCCAATGGGGTCCAAACAGTGAGCTTGCTGAGAACAAAAGAACTGTGCTTCCTAAACACACGGACCATATCTAGTAAAACTCTGCTTAGGAAACTGACAATAACAGTAGCTCCCATTCAGTCCAATACACTGTACTTGCTGGGAATAGACGGGAGTGCTATTTGCACTGTGTATGGCAATTGGAGTGCAATAGTGACTCTTCTTACCAGAAAACAACTGTTGCTCGTAGGAGCAGAAACTGCATGGGATTCAACTCCATTTAGGACTGGGAAACAAAAGCTAGCTCGCCTTACAAGAAACACACTCTGCTTTTGAGAAAAGAGCACTCTTCTACTCTACTGTGTTTCCTATGGGGTCCAAAGAGTGAGCTTGCTCAGAACAAAAGAACTGTGCTTCCTACACACACGGGGCATATGTAGTTCAACTCTGCTTAGGAACCTGACAAGAACAGTAGCTCCTCTTCAGTCCAATACACTGTACTTGCTGGGAACAGAAGCGAGTGCTATTTGCACTGTGTATGGCATTTGGAGCACAATAGTGACTCGTCTTACAAGAAAACAATTCTTGCTCGTAGAACCAAAAACTGCATGTGACTCAACTCCATTTAGGACTGGGAAACAAACGCTAGCTCGCCTTACAAGAAACACACTCTGCTTTAGAGAAAAGAGCACTTTTCTACTCTACTGTGTTTCCTATAGGGCCAGAACAGTGAGCTTGCTCAGAAAAAAAGAACTGTGCTTCCTACACACACCGACCATATCTAGTTCAACTCTGCTTAGGAAACTGTCAAGAACAGTAGCTCCTCTTCAGTCCAATACACTGTACTTGCTGGGAACAGACGCGAGTGCTATTTGTCCTGTGTATGGCAATGGCATCACAATAGTGACTCTTCTTACCAGAAAAAAACTCTTGCTCGTAGTACCAGAAACTGCATGGGATTCAACTCCACTTAGGACTGGGAAACAAACGCTAGTTTGCCTTACAAGAAACCCACTCTGCTTTTGAAAAAACAGCACTCTTCTACTCCACTGTGTTTCCTATGGGGTACAAACAGTGAGCTTGCTCAGAACAAAAGAACTGTTCTTCCTACACACATGGCCCATATCTAGTTAAACTCTTTAGGAAACTGACAAGAACAGTAGCTCCTATTCAGTCCAATACACTGTACTTGCTGGGAACAGACGCGAGTGCTATTTGCACTGTATAAGGCATTTGGAGCGCAATAGTGACTTTCCTTACCAGAAAACAACTCTTGCTCGTAGGACCAGAAACTGCATGTGATTCCACACCATTTAGGACTTGGAAACAAACGCTAGCTCGCCTTACAAGAAACACACTCTGCTTTAGAGAAAAGAGCACTCTTCTACTCTACTGTGTTTCCTATGGGTTCCAAACAGTGAGCTTGCTCAGAACAAAAGAACTGTGCTTCCTACACACAAGGACCATATCTAGTTCAACTCTGCTTAGGAAACTGAAAAGAACAGTAGCTCCTATTCAGTCTAATACACTGTACTTGCTGGGAAAAGACGCGAGTGCTATTTGCCTTGCATAGTGCAGTGGGAGCACAATAGTGATTTTCCTTACCAGAAAACAACTCTTGTTCATAGACCAGAAACTGCATGTGATTCCACTCCATTTAGGATTAGGAAACAAACGCTAGCTCGCCTTACAAAAACACACTCTGCTTTGAGAAAAGAGCACTCTTCTACTCTACTGCGTTTCCTATAGGGCCAGAACAGTGAACTTGCTCAGAACAGAAGAACTGTGCTTCCTACACACACGGGCAATATCTAGTTCAACTCTGCTTAGGAAACTGACAAGAACAGTAGCTCCTCTTCAGTCTGATACACTGTACTTGCTGGGAACAGACGCGAGAGCTATTTGCACTGTGTAGGGCAAGGGGAGCGCAATAGTGATTTTACTTACCAGAAAACAACTCTTGCTTGTAGGACCAGAAACTGCATGTGATTCAACTCGATTTGGGACTGGGAAACAAACGCTAGCTCGCCTTACAAGAAACACACTCTGCTTTTGAGAAAAGAGCACTCTTCTACTCTACTGTGTTTCCTATAGGGCCAGAAGTGTGAGCTTGCTCAGAAAAAAAGAACTGTGCTTCCTACACACACGGGCCATATCTAATCAAACTCTGCTTAGGAAACTGAGAAGAACAGTAGCTCCTCTTCAGTCCAATACACTGTACTTGCTGGGAACAGACGCGAGTGCTATTTGCACTGTATAAGGCATTTGGATCGCAATAGTGACTCTTCTTACCAGAAAACAACTCTTGCTCATAGGACAAAAAACTGCATGTGACTCAATTCCATTTAGGACTGGGAAACAAATGCGAGCTCGCCTTACAAGAAACACACTCTGCTTTAGAGAAAAGAGCACTCTTCTACTCTACTGTGTTTCCTATAGGGCCAGAACAGTGAGCTTACTCAGAACATAAGAACTGTGCCTCCTACAAACACGGTCCATATCTAGTTCAACTCTGCTTAGGAAACTGACAAGAACAGTAGCTCCTCTTCAGTCCAATACACTGTACTTGCTGGGAACAGACGCCAGTGCTATTTGTCCTGTGTATGGTAATGGCAGCGCAATAGTGACTCTTCTTACCAGAAAACAACTCTTGCTCGTAGGACCAGAAACTGCATGTGATTCAACTCCATTTAGGACTCGGAAACAAATGCTAGCTCGTCTTACATGAAACACACTCTGCTTTTGAGAAAAGAGCACTCTTCTACTCTACTGTGTTTCCTATGTGGTCTGAACAGTGAGCTTGCACAGAACAAAAGAACTGTGCTTCCTACACACACGGGCCATATCTAGTTCAACTCTGCTTAGGAAACTGACAAGAAGAGTAGCTCCTCGTCAGTCCAATACACTGTACTTGCGGGGAACAGACGCGAGTGCTATTTGCACTGTGTATGGCAATTGGAGCTCAATATTGACTCGTCTTACCAGAGAACAACTCTTGCTCGTAGGACAAAAAGCTGCATGTGACTCAACTCCATTTAGGACTGGGAAACAAACGCTAGCTCGCCTTACAAGAAACACACTCTGCTTTTGAGAAAAGAGCACTCTTCTACTTACTGTGTTTCCTATGTGTTCCGAACAGTGAGCTTGCTCATAAAAAAAGAACTGTGCTTCCTACACACACCGACCATATCTAGTTCAACTCTGCTTAGGAACCTGACAATAACAGTAGATCCTCTTCAGTCCAATACACTGTACTTGCTGGGAACAGACGCGAGTGCTATTTGCACTGTATAAGGCATTTGGATCGCAATAGTGACTCTTCTTACCAGAAAACAACTCTTGCGCGTAGGACCAGAAAATGCATGGGATTCAACTCCATTTAGGACTGGGAAACAAACGCTAGCTCGCCTTACAAGAAACACACTCTGCTTTTGAGAAAAGAGCACTCTTCTACTCTACTGTGTTTCCTATGGGGTCCAAACAGTGAGCTTGCTCAGAACAAAACAACTGTGCTTCCTACACACACGGACCATATCTACTAAAACTCTGCTTAGGAACCTGACAAGAACAGTAGCTCCTCTTCAGTCCAATACACTGTACTTGCTGGGAACAGAAGCAAGTGCTATTTGCACTGTGTATGGCAATTGGAGCACAATAGTGACTCGTCTTACAAGAAAACAACTCTTGCTCTTAGGACCAAAAACTGCATGTGACTCAACTCCATTTAGGACTGGGAAACAAACGCTAGCTCGCCTTACAAGAAACACACTCTGCCTTAGAGAAAAGAGCACTTTTCTACTCTACTGTGTTTCCTACAGGGCCAGAACAGTGAGCTTGTTCAGAACAAAAGAACTGTGCTTCCTACACACCGACCATATCTAGTTCAACTCTGCTTAGGAAACTGACAAGAACAGTACCTCCTCTTCAGTCCAATACACTGTACTTGCTGGGAACAGACGTGAGTGCTATTTGTCCTGTGTATGGCAATGGCAGCAAATAGTGACTATTCTTACCATAAAACAACTTTTGCTCGTAGGACCAGAAACTGCATGTGATTCAACTCCATTTAGGACTGGGAAACAAACGCTAGCTCGCCTTACAAAAAACACACTCTGCTTTAGAGAAAAGAGCACTTTTCTATTCTACTGTGTTTCCTATAGGGCCAGAACAGTGAGCTTGCTCAGAACAAAAGAATTGTGCTTCCTACACACACCGACCACATCTAGTTCAACTCTGCTTAGGAAACTCACAAGAACAGTAGCTCCTCTTCAGTCCAATACACTGTACTTGCTGGGAACAGACGCGAGTTCTATTTGCACTGTGTATGGCAATGGGAGCGCAGTAGTGACTTTTCTTACCAGAAAACAACTCTTGCTCGTAGGACCAGAAACTGTATGTGATTCAACTCCTTTTAGGACTGGGAAACAAACGCTAGCTCGCCTTACAAGAAACACACTCTGCTTTAGAGAAAAGAGCACTGTTCTACTCTACTGTTTTTCCTATGGGGTCCGAACAGTGAGCTTGCTGAGAACAAAAGAACTGTGCTTCCTACACCCGGACCATAACTAGTTCAACTATGCTTTGGAAATTGACATGAACAGTAGCTCCTATTCAGTCCAATACACTGTACTTGATGGGAACAGACAACAGTGCTATTTGCACTGTGTATGGCAATTGGAGCACAATAGTGACTCTTCATACCAGAAAACAACATTTGCTCGTAGGACCAAAAACTGCATGTGACGCAACTCCATTTAGGACTGGGAAACAAACGCGAGCTCGCCTTACAAGAAACACACTCTGCTTTAGAGAAAAGAGCACTCTTCTACTCTACTGTGTTTCCTATAGGGCCAGAACAGTGAGCTTGATCAGAACAAAAGAACTGTGCTTCCTACACACACGGCCATATCTAGTTCAACTCTGCTTAGGAAACTGACAAGAACAGTAGCTCCTCTTCAGTCCAATACACTGTACTTGCTGGGAACAGACGCGAGTGCTATTTGCACTGTGTATGGCAATGGGAGCGCAATAGTGACTTTTCTTACCAGAAAACAACTCTTGCTCGTAGGACCAGAAACTGTATGTGATTCAACTCCATTTAGGACTGGGAAACAAACGCTAGCTCGCCTTACAAGAAACACACTCTGCATTTGAGAAAAGAGCACTCTTCTACTCTACTGTTTCCTATGGAGTCCGAACAGTGAGCTTGCTCAGAACAAAAGAACTGTGCTTCCTACACACACAGGCCATATCTAGTTCAACTGTGCTTAGGAACCTGACAAGAACAGTAGCTCCTCTTCAGTCCAATACACTTTACGTGCGGGTAACAGACGCGAGTGCTATTTGCACTGTGTATGGCATTTGGAGCACAATAGTGACTCGTCTTACCAGAAAACAACTCTTGCTCGTAGGACAAAAAACTGCATGTGACTCAACTCCATTTAGGACTGGGCAACAAACGCTAGCTCACCTTCCAAGAAACACACTCTGCTTTAGAGAAAAGAGCACTCTTCTACTCTACTGTGTTTCCTATGGGGTCCAAACAGTGAGCTTGCTCAGAACAAAAGAACTGCGCTTCCTACACACACGGACCATATCTAGTTCAACTCTGCTTAGGAAATTGACAAGAACAGTAGCTCCTCTTCATTCCGATACACTGTACTTGCTGGGAACAGACGCGAGTACTATTTGCACTGTGTATGGCATTGAGCACAATAGTGACTTTCCTTACCAGAAAACAACTCTTGCTCGTAGGACCAGAAACTGCATGTGATTCAACTCCAATTAGGACTGGGAAACAAATGCTAGCTCACCTTACATGAAACACACTCTGCTTTTGAGAAAAGAGCACTCTTCTACTCTACTGTGCTTCCTATGGGGTCCGAACAGTGAGCTTGCTCAGAACAAAAGAACTGTGCTTCTTATACACACGGGCCATATCTAGTTCAACACTGCTTAGGAAAGTGACAAGAACAGTAGATCCTCTTCAGTCCAATACACTGTACTTGCTGGGAACAGACGCTAGTGCTATTTGTCCTGTGTAAGGCAATGCAGCGCAATAGTGACACTTCTTACCAGAAAACAACTCTTGCTCGTAGGACCAGAAACTGCATGTGATTCAACTCCATTTAGGACTGAGAAACAAACTCTAGCACGCTTTACAAGAAACACACTCTGCATTTGAGAAAAGAGCACTCTTCTACTCTAATGTATTTCCTATAGGGCCAGAACAGTGAGCTTGCTCAGAAAAAAAGAACTGTGCTTCCTACACAAACGGGCCATATCTAGTTCAACTCTGCTTAGGAAACTGAGAAGAACAGTAGCTCCTCTTCAGTACGATACACTGTACTTGCTGGGAACAGACGCATGGGCTATTTGCACTGTGTATGGCAATGGGAGCGCAATAGTGACTTTCCTTACCAGAAAACAACTCTTGCTCGTAGGACCAGAAACTGCATGTGATTCAATTCCATTTAGAACTGGGAAACAAACGCTAGCTCGCCTTACAAGAAACACACTCTGGTTTAGAGAAAAGAGCACTCTTCTACTCTACTGTGTTTCCTATGGGGTCCGAACAGTGAGCTTGCTCAGAACAAAAAAACCTGTTCTTCCTACACACACGGCCATATCTAGTTCAAGTCTGCTTAGGAACCTGACAAGAACAGTAGATCCTCTTCAGTCCAATACACTGTACTTGCTGGGAACAGACGCCAGTGCTATTTGTCCTGTGTATGGCAACGGCAGCACAATAGTGACTCTTCTTACCAGAAAAAAACTCTTGCTCGTAGTACCAGAAACTGCATGGGATTCAACTCCACTTAGGACTGGGAAACAAACGCTAGTTCGCCTTACAAGAAACCCACTCTGCTTTTGAAAAAACAGCACTCTTCTACTCCACTGTGTTTCCTATGGGGTACAAACAGTGAGCTTGCTCAGAACAAAAGAACTGTTCTTCCTACACACATGGCCCATATCTAGTTAAACTCTTTAGGAAACTGACAAGAACAGTAGCTCCTATTCAGTCCAATACACTGTACTTGCTGGGAACAGACGCGAGTGCTATTTGCACTGTATAAGGCATTTGGAGCACAATAGTGACTTTCCTTACCAGAAAACAACTCTTGCTCGTAGGACCAGAAACTGCATGTGATTCCACACCATTTAGGACTTGGAAACAAACGCTAGCTCGCCTTACAAGAAACACACTCTGCTTTAGAGAAAAGAGCACTCTTCTACTCTACTGTGTTTCCTATGGGTTCCAAACAGTGAGCTTGCTCAGAACAAAAGAACTGTGCTTCCTACACACAAGGACCATATCTAGTTCAACTCTGCTTAGGAAACTGAAAAGAACAGTAGCTCCTATTCAGTCTAATACACTGTACTTGCTGGGAAAAGACGCGAGTGCTATTTGCCTTGCATAGTGCAGTGGGAGCACAATAGTGATTTTCCTTACCAGAAAACAACTCTTGTTCATAGACCAGAAACTGCATGTGATTCCACTCCATTTAGGATTAGGAAACAAACGCTAGCTCGCCTTACAAAAACACACTCTGCTTTGAGAAAAGAGCACTCTTCTACTCTACTGCGTTTCCTATAGGGCCAGAACAGTGAACTTGCTCAGAACAGAAGAACTGTGCTTCCTACACACACGGGCCATATCTAGTTCAACTCTGCTTAGGAAACTGACAAGAACAGTAGCTCCTCTTCAGTCTGATACACTGTACTTGCTGGGAACAGACGCGAGAGCTATTTGCACTGTGTAGGGCAAGGGGAGCGCAAGAGTGATTTTACTTACCAGAAAACAACTCTTGCTTGTAGGACCAGAAACTGCATGTGATTCAACTCGATTTGGGACTGGGAAACAAACGCTAGCTCGCCTTACAAGAAACACACTCTGCTTTTGAGAAAAGAGCACTCTTCTACTCTACTGTGTTTCCTATAGGGCCAGAAGTGTGAGCTTGCTCAGAAAAAAAGAACTGTGCTTCCTACACACACGGGCCATATCTAATCAAACTCTGCTTAGGAAACTGAGAAGAACAGTAGCTCCTCTTCAGTCCAATACACTGTACTTGCTGGGAACAGACGCGAGTGCTATTTGCACTGTATAAGGCATTTGGATCGCAATAGTGACTCTTCTTACCAGAAAACAACTCTTGCTCATAGGACAAAAAACTGCATGTGACTCAATTCCATTTAGGACTGGGAAACAAATGCGAGCTCGCCTTACAAGAAACACACTCTGCTTTAGAGAAAAGAGCACTCTTCTACTCTACTGTGTTTCCTATAGGGCCAGAACAGTGAGCTTACTCAGAACATAAGAACTGTGCCTCCTACAAACACGGTCCATATCTAGTTCAACTCTGCTTAGGAAACTGACAAGAACAGTAGCTCCTCTTCAGTCCGATACACTGTACTTGCTGGGAACAGACGCATGGGCTATTTGCCCTGTTTATTGCAATGGGAGCGCAATAGTGACTTTCCTTACCAGAAAACAACTCTTGCTCGTAAGACCAGAAACTGCATGTGATTCCACACCTTTTAGGACTGGGAAACAAACGCTAGCTCGCCTTACACGAAACACACTCTGATTTGAGAAAAGAGCACTCTTCTACTCTACTGTGTTTCCTATGGTGTCCAAACGGTGAGCTTGCTCAGAACAAAAGAACTGTGCTTCCTACAAACATGGCCATATCTAGTTCAATTCTGCTTAGGAACCTGACAAGAACAGTAGATCCTCTTCAGTCCAATACACTGTACTTGCTGGGAACAGACGCCAGTGCTATTTGTCCTGTGTATGGTAATGGCAGCGCAATAGTGACTCTTCTTACCAGAAAACAACTCTTGCTCGTAGGACCAGAAACTGCATGTGATTCAACTCCATTTAGGACTCGGAAACAAATGCTAGCTCGTCTTACATGAAACACACTCTGCTTTTGAGAAAAGAGCACTCTTCTACTCTACTGTGTTTCCTATGTGGTCCGAACAGTGAGCTTGCACAGAACAAAAGAACTGTGCTTCCTACACCTACACACACGGGCCATATCTAGTTCAACTCTGCTTAGGAAACTGACAAGAACAGTAGCTCCTCTTCAGTCCAATACACTGTACTTGCGGGGAACAGACGCGAGTGCTATTTGCACTGTGTATGGCAATTGGAGCTCAATATTGACTCGTCTTACCAGAGAACAACTCTTGCTTGTAGGACAAAAAGCTGCATGTGACTCAACTCCATTTAGGACTGGGAAACAAACGCTAGCTCGCCTTACAAGAAACACACTCTGCTTTTGAGAAAAGAGCACTCTTCTACTTACTGTGTTTCCTATGTGTTCCGAACAGTGAGCTTGCTCATAAAAAAAGAACTGTGCTTCCTACACACACCGACCATATCTAGTTCAACTCTGCTTAGGAACCTGACAATAACAGTAGATCCTCTTCAGTCCAATACACTGTACTTGCTGGGAACAGACGCGAGTGCTATTTGCACTGTATAAGGCATTTGGATCGCAATAGTGACTCTTCTTACCAGAAAACAACTCTTGCGCGTAGGACCAGAAAATGCATGGGATTCAACTCCATTTAGGACTGGGAAACAAACGCTAGCTCGCCTTACAAGAAACACACTCTGCTTTTGAGAAAAGAGCACTCTTCTACTCTACTGTGTTTCCTATGGGGTCCAAACAGTGAGCTTGCTCAGAACAAAACAACTGTGCTTCCTACACACACGGACCATATCTAGTAGAACTCTGCTTAGGAACCTGACAAGAACAGTAGCTCCTCTTCAGTCCAATACACTGTACTTGCTGGGAACAGAAGCGAGTGCTATTTGCACTGTGTATGGCAATTGGAGCACAATAGTGACTCGTCTTACAAGAAAACAACTCTTGCTCTTAGGACCAAAAACTGCATGTGACTCAACTCCATTTAGGACTGGGAAAGAAACGCTCGCTCGCCTTACAAAAAACACACTCTGCTTTAGAGAAAAGAGCACTTTTCTACTCTACTGTGTTTCCTACATTGCCAGAACAGTGAGCTTGCTCAGAACAAAAGAACTGTGATTCCTACACACCGAACATATCTAGTTCAACTCTGCTTAGGAAACTGACAAGAACAGTAGCTCCTCTTCAGTCCAATACACTGTACTTGCTGGGAACAGACGCGAGTGCTATTTGTCCTGTGTATGGCAATGGCAGCACAATAGTGACTATTCTTACCATAAAACAACTTTTGCTCGTAGGACCAGAAACTGCATGTGATTCAACTCCATTTAGGACTGGGAAACAAATGCTAGCTCGCCTTACAAGAAACACAATCTGCTTTAGAGAGAAGAGCACTCTTCTACTCTACAGTGTTTCCTATGTTGTCCGAACAGTGAGCTTGCTCAGAACAAAAGAACTGTGCTTCCTACACACACGGCCATATCTAGTTCAATTTTGCTTATAAACCTGACAAGAACAGAAGATCCTCTTCAGTCCAAAACACTGTACATGCTGGGAAGAGACAACAGTGCTATTTGTCCTGTGTATGGCAATGGCAGCGCAATAGTAACTCTTCTTACCAGAAAACTACTCTTGCTCGTAGGACCAGAAACTGCATGTGATTCAACTCCATCTAGGACTGGGAAACAAACGCTAGCTCGCCTTAGAAGAAACACACTCTGCTTTAGAGAAAAGAGCACTGTTCTACTCTACTGTGTTTCCTATAGGGCCAGAACAGTGAGCTCGCTGAGAACAAAAGAACTGTGCTTCCTACACACGGACCATAACTAGTTAAACTATGCTTTGGAAACTGACATGAACAGTAGCTCCTATTCAGTCCAATACACTGTACTTGCTGGGAACAGACAACAGTGCTATTTGCACTGTGTATGGCAATTGGAGCACAATAGTGACTCTTCTTACCAGAAAACAACTCTTTCTCGTAGGACCAAAAACTGCATGTGATTCAACTCCATTTAGGACTGGGAAACAAACGCGAGCTCGCCTTACAAGAAACACACTCTGCTTTAGAGAAAAGAGCACTCTTCTACTCTACTGTGTTTCCTATAGGGCCAGAACAGTGAGCTTGCTCAGAACAAAAGAACTGTGCTTCCTACACACACGGCCATATCTAGTTCAATTCTGCTTAGGAACCTGACAAGAACAGTAGATCCTCTTCAGTCCAATACACTGTACATGGTGGGAACAGACGCCAGTGCTATTTGCCCTGTGTATTTCAATGGGAGCACAATAGTGACTCTTCTTACCAGAAAACAACTCTTGCTCGTAGGACCAGAAACTGCATGAGATTCAACTCCATTTAGGACTGGGAAACAAACCCTAGCTCGCCTTACAAAAAACACACTCTGCTTTTGAGAAAAGAGCACTCTTCTACTCTACTGTGTTTCCAATGGGGTCCAAACAGTGAGCTTGCTCAGAACAAAAGAACTGTGCTTCCTAAACACACGGACCATATCTAGTAAAACTCTGCTTAGGAAACTGACAATAACAGTAGCTCCCATTCAGTCCAATACACTGTACTTGCTGGGAATAGACGGGAGTGCTATTTGCACTGTGTATGGCAATTGGAGTGCAATAGTGACTCTTCTTACCAGAAAACAACTGTTGCTCGTAGGAGCAGAAACTGCATGGGATTCAACTCCATTTAGGACTGGGAAACAAACGCTAGCTCGCCTTACAAGAAACACACTCTGCTTTTGAGAAAAGAGCACTCTTCTACTCTACTGTGTTTCCTATGGGGTCCAAAGAGTGAGCTTGCTCAGAACAAAACAACTGTGCTTCCTACACACACGGACCATATCTAGTAAAACTCTGCTTAGGAACCTGACAAGAACAGTAGCTCCTCTTCAGTCCAATACACTGTACTTGCTGGGAACAGAAGCGAGTGCTATTTGCACTGTGTATGGCATTTGGAGCACAATAGTGACTCGTCTTACAAGAAAACAATTCTTGCTCGTAGAACCAAAAACTGCATGTGACTCAACTCCATTTAGGACTGGGAAACAAACGCTAGCTCGCCTTACAAGAAACACACTCTGCTTTAGAGAAAAGAGCACTTTTCTACTCTACTGTGTTTCCTATAGGGCCAGAACAGTGAGCTTGCTCAGAAAAAAAGAACTGTGCTTCCTACACACACCGACCATATCTAGTTCAACTCTGCTTAGGAAACTGTCAAGAACAGTAGCTCCTCTTCAGTCCAATACACTGTACTTGCTGGGAACAGACGCGAGTGCTATTTGTCCTGTGTATGGCAATGGCATCACAATAGTGACTCTTCTTACCAGAAAAAAACTCTTGCTCGTAGTACCAGAAACTGCATGGGATTCAACTCCACTTAGGACTGGGAAACAAACGCTAGTTCGCCTTACAAGAAACCCACTCTGCTTTTGAAAAAACAGCACTCTTCTACTCCACTGTGTTTCCTATGGGGTACAAACAGTGAGCTTGCTCAGAACAAAAGAACTGTTCTTCCTACACACATGGCCCATATCTAGTTAAACTCTTTAGGAAACTGACAAGAACAGTAGCTCCTATTCAGTCCAATACACTGTACTTGCTGGGAACAGACGCGAGTGCTATTTGCACTGTATAAGGCATTTGGAGCGCAATAGTGACTTTCCTTACCAGAAAACAACTCTTGCTCGTAGGACCAGAAACTGCATGTGATTCCACACCATTTAGGACTTGGAAACAAACGCTAGCTCGCCTTACAAGAAACACACTCTGCTTTAGAGAAAAGAGCACTCTTCTACTCTACTGTGTTTCCTATGGGTTCCAAACAGTGAGCTTGCTCAGAACAAAAGAACTGTGCTTCCTACACACAAGGACCATATCTAGTTCAACTCTGCTTACGAAACTGAAAAGAACAGTAGCTCCTATTCAGTCTAATACACTGTACTTGCTGGGAAAAGACGCGAGTGCTATTTGCCTTGCATAGTGCAGTGGGAGCACAATAGTGATTTTCCTTACCAGAACACAACTCTTGTTCATAGACCAGAAACTGCATGTGATTCCACTCCATTTAGGATTAGGAAACAAACGCTAGCTCGCCTTACAAAAACACACTCTGCTTTGAGAAAAGAGCACTCTTCTACTCTACTGCGTTTCCTATAGGGCCAGAACAGTGAACTTGCTCAGAACAGAAGAACTGTGCTTCCTACACACACGGGCCATATCTAGTTCAACTCTGCTTAGGAAACTGACAAGAACAGTAGCTCCTCTTCAGTCTGATACACTGTACTTGCTGGGAACAGACGCGAGAGCTATTTGCACTGTGTAGGGCAAGGGGAGCGCAATAGTGATTTTACTTACCAGAAAACAACTCTTGCTTGTAGGACCAGAAACTGCATGTGATTCAACTCGATTTGGGACTGGGAAACAAACGCTAGCTCGCCTTACAAGAAACACACTCTGCTTTTGAGAAAAGAGCACTCTTCTACTCTACTGTGTTTCCTATAGGGCCAGAAGTGTGAGCTTGCTCAGAAAAAAAGAACTGTGCTTCCTACACACACGGGCCATATCTAATCAAACTCTGCTTAGGAAACTGAGAAGAACAGTAGCTCCTCTTCAGTCCAATACACTGTACTTGCTGGGAACAGACGCGAGTGCTATTTGCACTGTATAAGGCATTTGGATCGCAATAGTGACTCTTCTTACCAGAAAACAACTCTTGCTCATAGGACAAAAAACTGCATGTGACTCAATTCCATTTAGGACTGGGAAACAAATGCGAGCTCGCCTTACAAGAAACACACTCTGCTTTAGAGAAAAGAGCACTCTTCTACTCTACTGTGTTTCCTATAGGGCCAGAACAGTGAGCTTACTCAGAACATAAGAACTGTGCCTCCTACAAACACGGTCCATATCTAGTTCAACTCTGCTTAGGAAACTGACAAGAACAGTAGCTCCTCTTCAGTCCGATACACTGTACTTGCTGGGAACAGACGCATGGGCTATTTGCCCTGTTTATTGCAATGGGAGTGCAATAGTGACTTTCCTTACCAGAAAACAACTCTTGCTCGTAAGACCAGAAACTGCATGTGATTCCACACCTTTTAGGACTGGGAAACAAACGCTAGCTCGCCTTACACGAAACACACTCTGATTTGAGAAAAGAGCACTCTTCTACTCTACTGTATTTTCTATGATGTCCAAACGGTGATCTTGCTCAGAACAAAAGAACTGTGCTTCCTACAAACATGGCCATATCTAGTTCAATTCTGCTTAGGAACCTGACAAGAACAGTAGATCCTCTTCAGTCCAATACACTGTACTTGCTGGGAACAGACGCCAGTGCTATATGTCCTGTGTATGGTAATGGCAGCGCAATAGTGACTCTTCTTACCAGAAAACAACTCTTGCTCGTAGGACCAGAAACTGCATGTGATTCAACTCCATTTAGGACTCGGAAACAAATGCTAGCTCGTCTTACATGAAACACACTCTGCTTTTGAGAAAAGAGCACTCTTCTACTCTACTGTGTTTCCTATGTGGTCCGAACAGTGAGCTTGCACAGAACAAAAGAACTGTGCTTCCTACACACACGGGCCATATCTAGTTCAACTCTGCTTAGGAAACTGACAATAACAGTAGCTCCTCTTCAGTCCAATACACTGTACTTGCGGGGAACAGACGCGAGTGCTATTTGCACTGTGTATGGCAATTGGAGCTCAATATTGACTCGTCTTACCAGAGAACAACTCTTGCTCGTAGGACAAAAAGCTGCATGTGACTCAACTCCATTTAGGACTGGGAAACAAACGCTAGCTCGCCTTACAAGAAACACACTCTGCTTTTGAGAAAAGAGCACTCTTCTACTTACTTTGTTTCCTATGTGTTCCGAACAGTGAGCTTGCTCATAAAAAAAGAACTGTGCTTCCTACACACACCGACCATATCTAGTTCAACTCTGCTTAGGAACCTGACAATAACAGTAGATCCTCTTCAGTCCAATACACTGTACTTGCTGGGAACAGACGCGAGTGCTATTTGCACTGTATAAGGCATTTGGATCGCAATAGTGACTCTTCTTACCAGAAAACAACTCTTGCGCGTAGGACCAGAAAATGCATGGGATTCAACTCCATTTAGGACTGGGAAACAAACGCTAGCTCGCCTTACAAGAAACACACTCTGCTTTTGAGAAAAGAGCACTCTTCTACTCTACTGTGTTTCCTATGGGGTCCAAACAGTGAGCTTGCTCAGAACAAAACAACTGTGCTTCCTACACACACGGACCATATCTAGTAAAACTCTGCTTAGGAACCTGACAAGAACAGTAGCTCCTCTTCAGTCCAATACACTGTACTTGCTGGGAACAGAAGCGAGTGCTATTTGCACTGTGTATGGCAATTGGAGCACAATAGTGACTCGTCTTACAAGAAAACAACTCTTGCTCTTAGGACCAAAAACTGCATGTGACTCAACTCCATTTAGGACTGGGAAACAAACGCTAGCTCGCCTTACAAGAAACACACTCTGCCTTAGAGAAAAGAGCACTTTTCTACTCTACTGTGTTTCCTACATTGCCAGAACAGTGAGCTTGTTCAGAACAAAAGAACTGTGCTTCCTACACACCGACCATATCTAGTTCAACTCTGCTTAGGAAACTGACAAGAACAGTACCTCCTCTTCAGTCCAATACACTGTACTTGCTGGGAACAGACGCGAGTGCTATTTGTCCTGTGTATGGCAATGGCAGCAAATAGTGACTATTCTTACCATAAAACAACTTTTGCTCGTAGGACCAGAAACTGCATGTGATTCAACTCCATTTAGGACTGGGAAACAAACGCTAGCTCGCCTTACAAGAAACACACTCTGCTTTAGAGAAAAGAGCACTTTTCTATTCTACTGTGTTTCCTATAGGGCCAGAACAGTGAGCTTGCTCAGAACAAAAGAACTGTGCTTCCTACACACACCGACCACATCTAGTTCAACTCTGCTTAGGAAACTCACAAGAACAGTAGCTCCTCTTCAGTCCAATACACTGTACTTGCTGGGAACAGACGCGAGTTCTATTTGCACTGTGTATGGCAATGGGAGCGCAGTAGTGACTTTTCTTACCAGAAAACAACTCTTGCTCGTAGGACCAGAAACTGTATGTGATTCAACTCCTTTTAGGACTGGGAACCAAAGCTAGCTCGCCTTACAAGAAACACACTCTGCTTTAGAGAAAAGAGCACTGTTCTACTCTACTGTTTTTCCTATGGGGTCCGAACAGTGAGCTTGCTGAGAACAAAAGAACTGTGCTTCCTACACCCGGACCATAACTAGTTCAACTATGCTTTGGAAATTGACATGAACAGTAGCTCCTATTCAGTCCAATACACTGTACTTGATGGGAACAGACAACAGTGCTATTTGCACTGTGTATGGCAATTGGAGCACAATAGTGACTCTTCATACCAGAAAACAACATTTGCTCGTAGGACCAAAAACTGCATGTGACGCAACTCCATTTAGGACTGGGAAACAAACGCGAGCTCGCCTTACAAGAAACACACTCTGCTTTAGAGAAAAGAGCACTCTTCTACTCTACTGTGTTTCCTATAGGGCCAGAACAGTGAGCTTGATCAGAACAATTGAACTGTGCTTCCTACACACACGGCCATATCTAGTTCAACTCTGCTTAGGAAACTGACAAGAACAGTAGCTCCTCTTCAGTCCAATACACTGTACTTGCTGGGAACAGACGCGAGTGCTATTTGCACTGTGTATGGCAATGGGAGCGCAATAGTGACTTTTCTTACCAGAAAACAATTCTTGCTCGTAGGACCAGAAACTGTATGTGATTCAACTCCATTTAGGACTGGGAAACAAACGCTAGCTCGCCTTACAAGAAACACACTCTGCATTTGAGAAAAGAGCACTCTTCTACTCTACTGTTTCCTATGGAGTCCGAACAGTGAGCTTGCTCAGAACAAAAGAACTGTGCTTCCTACACACACAGGCCATATCTAGTTCAACTGTGCTTAGGAACCTGACAAGAACAGTAGCTCCTCTTCAGTCCAATACACTTTACGTGCGAATAACAGACGCGAGTGCTATTTGCACTGTGTATGGCATTTGGAGCACAATAGTGACTCGTCTTACCAGAAAACAACTCTTGCTCGTAGGACAAAAAACTGCATGTGACTCAACTCCATTTAGGACTGGGCAACAAACGCTAGCTCACCTTCCAAGAAACACACTCTGCTTTAGAGAAAAGAGCACTCTTCTACTCTACTGTGTTTCCTATGGGGTCCAAACAGTGAGCTTGCTCAGAACAAAAGAACTGCGCTTCCTACACACACGGACCATATCTAGTTCAACTCTGCTTAGGAAATTGACAAGAACAGTAGCTCCTCTTCATTCCGATACACTGTACTTGCTGGGAACAGACGCGAGTACTATTTGCACTGTGTATGGCATTGAGCACAATAGTGACTTTCCTTACCAGAAAACAACTCTTGCTCGTAGGACCAGAAACTGCATGTGATTCAACTCCAATTAGGACTGGGAAACAAATGCTAGCTCACCTTACATGAAACACACTCTGCTTTTGAGAAAAGAGCACTCTTCTACTCTACTGTGCTTCCTATGGGGTCCGAACAGTGAGCTTGCTCAGAACAAAAGAACTGTGCTTCTTATACACACGGGCCATATCTAGTTCAACACTGCTTAGGAAAGTGACAAGAACAGTAGATCCTCTTCAGTCCAATACACTGTACTTGCTGGGCACAGACGCTAGTGCTATTTGTCCTGTGTAAGGCAATGCAGCGCAATAGTGACACTTCTTACCAGAAAACAACTCTTGCTCGTAGGACCAGAAACTGCATGTGATTCAACTCCATTTAGGACTGAGAAACAAACTCTAGCACGCTTTACAAGAAACACACTCTGCATTTGAGAAAAGAGCACTCTTCTACTCTAATGTATTTCCTATAGGGCCAGAACAGTGAGCTTGCTCAGAAAAAAAGAACTGTGCTTCCTACACAAACGGGCCATATCTAGTTCAACTCTGCTTAGGAAACTGAGAAGAACAGTAGCTCCTCTTCAGTACGATACACTGTACTTGCTGGGAACAGACGCATGGGCTATTTGCACTGTGTATGGCAATGGGAGCGCAATAGTGACTTTCCTTACCAGAAAACAACTCTTGCTCGTAGGACCAGAAACTGCATGTGATTCAATTCCATTTAGAACTGGGAAACAAACGCTAGCTCGCCTTACAAGAAACACACTCTGGTTTAGAGAAAAGAGCACTCTTCTACTCTACTGTGTTTCCTATGGGGTCTGAACAGTGAGCTTGCTCAGAACAAAAAAACCTGTTCTTCCTACACACACGGCCATATCTAGTTCAAGTCTGCTTAGGAACCTGACAAGAACAGTAGATCCTCTTCAGTCCAATACACTGTACTTGCTGGGAACAGACGCCAGTGCTATTTGTCCTGTGTATGGCAACGGCAGCACAATAGTGACTCTTCTTACCAGAAAAAAACTCTTGCTCGTAGTACCAGAAACTGCATGGGATTCAACTCCACTTAGGACTGGGAAACAAACGCTAGTTCGCCTTACAAGAAACCCACTCTGCTTTTGAAAAAACAGCACTCTTCTACTCCACTGTGTTTCCTATGGGGTACAAACAGTGAGCTTGCTCAGAACAAAAGAACTGTTCTTCCTACACACATGGCCCATATCTAGTTAAACTCTTTAGGAAACTGACAAGAACAGTAGCTCCTATTCAGTCCAATACACTGTACTTGCTGGGAACAGACGCGAGTGCTATTTGCACTGTATAAGGCATTTGGAGCGCAATAGTGACTTTCCTTACCAGAAAACAACTCTTGCTCGTAGGACCAGAAACTGCATGTGATTCCACACCATTTAGGACTTGGAAACAAACGCTAGCTCGCCTTACAAGAAACACACTCTGCTTTAGAGAAAAGAGCACTCTTCTACTCTACTGTGTTTCCTATGGGTTCCAAACAGTGAGCTTGCTCAGAACAAAAGAACTGTGCTTCCTACACACAAGGACCATATCTAGTTCAACTCTGCTTAGGAAACTGAAAAGAACAGTAGCTCCTATTCAGTCTAATACACTGTACTTGCTGGGAAAAGACGCGAGTGCTATTTGCCTTGCATAGTGCAGTGGGAGCACAATAGTGATTTTCCTTACCAGAAAACAACTCTTGTTCATAGACCAGAAACTGCATGTGATTCCACTCCATTTAGGATTAGGAAACAAACGCTAGCTCGCCTTACAAAAACACACTCTGCTTTGAGAAAAGAGCACTCTTCTACTCTACTGCGTTTCCTATAGGGCCAGAACAGTGAACTTGCTCAGAACAGAAGAACTGTGCTTCCTACACACACGGGCCATATCTAGTTCAACTCTGCTTAGGAAACTGACAAGAACAGTAGCTCCTCTTCAGTCTGATACACTGTACTTGCTGGGAACAGACGCGAGAGCTATTTGCACTGTGTAGGGCAAGGGGAGCGCAATAGTGATTTTACTTACCAGAAAACAACTCTTGCTTGTAGGACCAGAAACTGCATGTGATTCAACTCGATTTGGGACTGGGAAACAAACGCTAGCTCGCCTTACAAGAAACACACTCTGCTTTTGAGAAAAGAGCACTCTTCTACTCTACTGTGTTTCCTATAGGGCCAGAAGTGTGAGCTTGCTCAGAAAAAAAGAACTGTGCTTCCTACACACACGGGCCATATCTAATCAAACTCTGCTTAGGAAACTGAGAAGAACAGTAGCTCCTCTTCAGTCCAATACACTGTACTTGCTGGGAACAGACGCGAGTGCTATTTGCACTGTATAAGGCATTTGGATCGCAATAGTGACTCTTCTTACCAGAAAACAACTCTTGCTCATAGGACAAAAAACTGCATGTGACTCAATTCCATTTAGGACTGGGAAACAAATGCGAGCTCGCCTTACAAGAAACACACTCTGCTTTAGAGAAAAGAGCACTCTTCTACTCTACTGTGTTTCCTATAGGGCCAGAACAGTGAGCTTACTCAGAACATAAGAACTGTGCCTCCTACAAACACGGTCCATATCTAGTTCAACTCTGCTTAGGAAACTGACAAGAACAGTAGCTCCTCTTCAGTCCGATACACTGTACTTGCTGGGAACAGACGCATGGGCTATTTGCCCTGTTTATTGCAATGGGAGCGCAATAGTGACTTTCCTTACCAGAAAACAACTCTTGCTCGTAAGACCAGAAACTGCATGTGATTCCACACCTTTTAGGACTGGGAAACAAACGCTAGCTCGCCTTACACGAAACACACTCTGATTTGAGAAAAGAGCACTCTTCTACTCTACTGTGTTTCCTATGGTGTCCAAACGGTGAGCTTGCTCAGAACAAAAGAACTGTGCTTCCTACAAACATGGCCATATCTAGTTCAATTCTGCTTAGGAACCTGACAAGAACAGTAGATCCTCTTCAGTCAGTACACTGTACTTGCTGGGAACAGACGCCAGTGCTATTTGTCCTGTGTATGGTAATGGCAGCGCAATAGTGACTCTTCTTACCAGAAAACAACTCTTGCTCGTAGGACCAGAAACTGCATGTGATTCAACTCCATTTAGGACTCGGAAACAAATGCTAGCTCGTCTTACATGAAACACACTCTGCTTTTGAGAAAAGAGCACTCTTCTACTCTACTGTGTTTCCTATGTGGTCCGAACAGTGAGCTTGCACAGAACAAAAGAACTGTGCTTCCTACACCTACACACACGGGCCATATCTAGTTCAACTCTGCTTAGGAAACTGACAAGAACAGTAGCTCCTCTTCAGTCCAATACACTGTACTTGCGGGGAACAGACGCGAGTGCTATTTGCACTGTGTATGGCAATTGGAGCTCAATATTGACTCGTCTTACCAGAGAAAAACTCTTGCTCGTAGGACAAAAAGCTGCATGTGACTCAACTCCATTTAGGACTGGGAAACAAACGCTAGCTCGCCTTACAAGAAACACACTCTGCTTTTGAGAAAAGAGCACTCTTCTACTTACTTTGTTTCCTATGTGTTCCGAACAGTGAGCTTGCTCATAAAAAAAGAACTGTGCTTCCTGCACACACCGACCATATCTAGTTCAACTCTGCTTAGGAACCTGACAATAACAGTAGATCCTCTTCAGTCCAATACACTGTACTTGCTGGGAACAGACGCGAGTGCTATTTGCACTGTATAAGGCATTTGGATCGCAATAGTGACTCTTCTTACCAGAAAACAACTCTTGCGCGTAGGACCAGAAAATGCATGGGATTCAACTCCATTTAGGACTGGGAAACAAACGCTAGCTCGCCTTACAAGAAACACACTCTGCTTTTGAGAAAAGAGCACTCTTCTACTCTACTGTGTTTCCTATGGGGTCCAAACAGTGAGCTTGCTCAGAACAAAACAACTGTGCTTCCTACACACACGGACCATATCTAGTAAAACTCTGCTTAGGAACCTGACAAGAACAGTAGCTCCTCTTCAGTCCAATACACTGTACTTGCTGGGAACAGAAGCGAGTGCTATTTGCACTGTGTATGGCAATTGGAGCACAATAGTGACTCGTCTTACAAGAAAACAACTCTTGCTCTTAGGACCAAAAACTGCATGTGACTCAACTCCATTTAGGACTGGGAAAGAAACGCTAGCTCGCCTTACAAGAAACACACTCTGCTTTAGAGAAAAGAGCACTTTTCTACTCTACTGTGTTTCCTACATTGCCAGAACAGTGAGCTTGCTCAGAACAAAAGAACTGTGATTCCTACACACCGAACATATCTAGTTCAACTCTGCTTAGGAAACTGACAAGAACAGTAGCTCCTCTTCAGTCCAATACACTGTACTTGCTGGGAACAGACGCGAGTGCTATTTGTCCTGTGTATGGCAATGGCAGCACAATAGTGACTATTCTTACCATAAAACAACTTTTGCTCGTAGGACCAGAAACTGCATGTGATTCAACTCTATTTAGGACTGGGAAACAAACGCTAGCTCGCCTTACAAGAAACACACTCCGCTTTAGAGAAAAGAGCACTTTTCGACTCTACTGTGTTTCCTATAGGGCCAGAACAGTGAGCTTACTCAGAACAAAAGAACTGTGCTTCCTACACACACCGACCACATCTAGTTCAACTCTGCTTAGGAAACTCACAAGAACAGTAGCTCCTCTTCAGTCCAATACACTGTACTTGCTGGGAACAGACGCGAGTGCTATTTGCACTGTGTATGGCAATGGGAGCGCAGTAGTGACTTTTCTTACCAGAAAACAACTCTTGCTCGTAGGACCAGAAACTGTATGTGATTCAACTCCATTTAGGACTGGGAAACAAACGCTAGCTTGCCTTACAAGAAACACACTCTGCTTTAGAGAAAAGAGCACTGTTCTACTCTACTGTTTTTCCTATGGGGTCCGAACAGTGAGCTTGCTGAGAACAAAAGAACTGTACTTCCTACACCCGGACCATAACTAGTTCAACTATGCTTTGGAAATTGACATGAACAGTAGCTCCTCTTCAGTCCAATACACTGTACTTGATGGGAACAGACAACAGTGCTATTTGCCCTGTGTATTTCAATGGGAGCACAATAGTGACTCTTCTTACCAGAAAACAACTCTTGCTCGTAGGACCAGAAACTGCATGAGATTCAACTCCATTTAGGACTGGGAAACAAACGCTAGCTCGCCTTACAAGAAACACACTCTGCTTTTGAGAAAAGAGCACTGTTCTACTCTACTGTGTTTCCTATAGGGCCAGAACAGTGAGCTTGCTGAGAACAAAGAACTGTGCTTCCTACACACACGGCCATATCTAGTTCAACTCTGCTTAGGAAACTGACAAGAACAGTAGCTCCTATTCTGTCCAATACACTGTACTTGCTGGGAACAGACGTGCGTGCTATTTGCACTGTGTATGGCAATTGGAGTGCAATAGTGACTCTTCTTACCAGAAAACAACTCTTGCTGGTAGGACCAGAAACTGCATGGGATTCAACTCCATTTAGGACTGGGAAACAAACGCTAGCTCGCCTTACAAGAAACACACTCTGCTTTTGAGAAAAGAGCACTCTTCTTCTCTACTGTGTTTCCTATAGGCCAAAAACAGTGAGCTTGCTCAGAACAAAAGAACTGTGCTTCCTAAACACACGGTCATATCTAGTTCAATTCTGCTTAGGAAACTGACAAGAATAGTAGATCCTCTTCAGTCCAATGCACTGTTCTAGCTGGGAACAGACACGAGTGCTATTTGCCCTGTGTATGACAATGGGAGCACAATAGTGACTCTTCTTACCAGTAAACAACACTTGCTCGTAGGACCAGAAACTGCATGTGATTCAACTCCATTTAGGACTGGGAAACAAATGCTAGCTCGCCTTACTTGAAACACACTCTGCTTTTGAGAAAAGAGCACTCTTCTACTCTACTGTGTTTCCAATGGGGTCCGAACAGTGAGCTTGCTCAGAACAAAAGAACTGTGCTTCCTACACACACGGTCATATCTAGTTCAATTCTGCTTAGGAAACTTACAAGAATAGTAGATCCTCTTCAGTCCAATACACTGTACTTGCTGGGAACAGACGCCAGTGCTATTTGTCCTGTGTATGGCAATGGCAGCACAATAGTGACTATTCTTACCATAAAACAACTCTTGCTCGTAGGACCAGAAACTGCATGTGATTCAACTCCACTTAGGACTGAGAAACAAACGCTAGCTCGCCTTACAAGAAACACACTCTGTTTTAGAGAAAAGAGCACTTTCTACTCTACTGTGTTTAATATAGGGCCAGAACAGTGGGCTTGCTCAGAATAAAAGAAATGTGCTTCCTACACACACGGGCCATATCTAGTTCAACTGTGCTTTGGAAACTGAAAAGAACAGTAGCTCCTCTTCAGTCCAATACACTGTACTTGCTGGGAACAGACGTGAGTGCTATTTGCACTGTGTATGGCAATGGGAGCGCAATAGTGACTTTCCTTATCAGAAAACAACTCTTGCTCGTAGGACCAGAAACTGTATGTGATTCAACTCCATTTAGGACTGGGAAACAAATGCTAGCTCGCCATACAAGAAACACAATCTGCTTTGAGAAAAGAGCACTCTTCTACTCTACTGTGTTTCCAATGGGGTCCAAACAGTGAGCTTGCTCAGAACAAAAGAACTGTGCTTCCTACACACACGGACCATATCTAGTTCAACTCTGCTGAGGAAACTGACAAGAACAGTTGCTCCTAATCAGTCCAATACACTGTACATGAAGGGAACAGACTCGAGTACTATTTGCACTGTGTATGGCATTTGGAGCGCAAGAGTTACTCTTCTTACCAGAAAACAACTCTTGCTCCTAGGACCAAAAACTGCATGTGACTCAACTCCATTTAGGACTGGGAAACAAACGCGAGCTCACCTTACAAGAAAAACACTCTGCTTTATAGAAAAGAGCACTCTTCTACTCTACTGTGTTTCCTATGAGGTCCAAACAGTGAGCTTGCTCAGAACAAAAGAACTGTGCTTCCTACACACACGGGCCATATCTCCTTCAACTCTGCTTAGGACACTGACAAGAACAGTAGCTCCTCTTCAGTCCCATACACTGTACTTGCTGGGAACAGACGCGAGTGCTATTTGCACTGTGTATGGCAATGGGAGCGCAATAGTGACTTCCTTACCAGAAAACAACTCTTGCTCGTAGGACCAGAAACTGCATGTGATTCACCTCCATTTAGGACTGGGAAACAAATGCTAGCTCGCTTTACAAGAAACACACTCTGCTTTTGAGAAAAGAGCACTCTTCTACTCTACTGTGTTTCCTATAGGGCCAAAACAGTGAGCTTGCTGAGAACAAAAGAACTGTGCTTCCTACACACACGGACCATATCTAGTTCAACTCTGCTTAGGAAACTGACAATAACAGTAGCTCCTATTCAGTCCAATACACTGTACTTGCTGGGAATAGACACGAGTGCTATTTGCACTGTGTATGGCAATTGGAGTGCAATAGTGACTCTTCTTACCAGAAAACAACTCTTGCTCGTAGGACCAGAAACTGCATGGGATTCAACTCCATTTAAGACTGTGAAACAAACGCTAGCTCGCCTTACAAGAAACACACTCTGCTTTTGAGAAAAGAGCACTTTTCTACTCTACTGTGTTTCCTATGGGGTCCAAACAGTGAGCTTACTCAGAACAAAAGAACTGTGCTTCCTACACACACCGACCATATCTAGTTCAACTCTGCTTAGGAAACTGACAAGAACAGTAGCTCCTCTTCAGTCCAATACACTGTACTTGCTGGGAACAGACCCGAGTGCTTTTGCACTGTGTATGGCAATGGGAGCCCAATAGTGACTTTTCTTACCAGAAAACAACTCTTGCTTGTAGGAGCAGAAACTGTATGTGATTCAACTCCGTTTAGGACTAGGAAACAAATGCTAGCTCGCCTTACAAGAAACACAATCTGCTTTAGAGAGAAGAGCACTCTTCTACTCTACTGTGTTTCCTATGGGGTCCGAACAGTGAGCTTCCTCAGAACAAAAGAACTGTGCTTCCTACACACACGGCCATATATAGTTCAATTTTGCTTATAAACCTGACAAGAACAGTAGATCCTCTTCAGTCCAAAACACTGTACTTGCTGGGAAGAGACAACAGTGCTATTTGTCCTGTGTATGGCAATGGCGGCGCAATAGTAACTCTTCTTATCAGAAAACAACTCTTGCTCGTAGGACCAGAAACTGCATGTGATTCAACTCCATTTAGGACTGGGAAACAAACGCTAGCTCGCCTTACAAGAAACACACTCTGCTTTAGAGAAAAGAGCACTGTTCTACTCTACTGTGTTTCCTATAGGGCCAGAACAGTGAGCTCGCTGAGAACAAAAGAACTGTGCTTCCTACACACGGACCATAACTAGTTCAACTATGCTTTGGAAACTGACATGAACAGTAGCTCCTATTCAGTCCAATACACTGTACTTGCTGGGAAGAGACAACAGTGCTATTTTTCCTGTGTATAGCAATGTCAGCACAATAGTGTCTCTTCTTACCAGAAAAAAACTCTTGCTCGTAGGAGCAGAAACTGCATGTGATTCAACTCCATTTAGGACTGGGAAACAAACGCGAGCTCGCCTTACAAGAAACACACTCTGCTTTAGAGAAAAGAGCACTCTTCTACTCTACTGTGTTTCCTATAGGGCCAGAACAGTGAGCTTGCTGAGAACAAAAGAACTGTGCTTCCTACACACACGGACCATATCTAGTTCAACTCTGCTTAGGAAACTGACAAGAACAGTACCTCCTATTCAGTCCAATGCACTGTATGTGCTGGGAACAGACGCGAGTGCTATTTGCACTGTGTATAGCAATTGGAGCGCAATAGTGACTCTTCTTCCCAGAAAACAACTCTTGCTCGTAGGACCAAAAATTGCATGTGACTCAACTCCATTTAGGACTGGGAAACAAACTCGAGCTCGCCTTACAAGAAACACACTCTGCTTTTGAGAAAAGAGCACTCTTCTACTCTACTGTGTTTCCTATAGGGCCAAAACAGTGAGCTTGCTCAGAACAAAAGAACTGTGCTTCCTAAACACACGGTCATATCTAGTTCAACTCTGCTTAGGACACTGACAAGAACAGTAGCTCCTCTTCAGTCCCATACACTGTACTTGCTGGGAACAGACGCGAGTGCTATTTGCACTGTGTATGGCAATGGGAGCGCAATAGTGACTTCCTTACCAGAAAACAACTCTTGCTCGTAGGACCAGAAACTGCATGTGATTCAACTCCATTTAGGACTGGGAAACAAATGCTAGCTCGCTTTACAAGAAACACACTCTGCTTTTGAGAAAAGAGCACTCTTCTACTCTACTGTGTTTCCTATAGGGCCAAAACAGTGAGCTTGCTGAGAACAAAAGAACTGTGCTTCCTACACACACGGACCATATCTAGTTCAACTCTGCTTAGGAAACTGACAATAACAGTAGCTCTTATTCAGTCCAATACACTGTACTTGCTGGGAATAGACGCGAGTGCTATTTGCACTGTGTATGGCAATTGGAGTGCAATAGTGACTCTTCTTACCAGAAAACAACTCTTGCTCGTAGGACCAGAAACTGCATGGGATTCAACTCCATTTAGGTCTGGGAAACAAACACTAGCTCGCCTTACAAGAAACACACTCTGCTTTAGAGAGAAGAGCACTCTTCTACTCTACTGTGTATCCTATGGGGTCCGAACAGTGAGCTTGCTCAGAACAAAAGAACTGTGCTTCCTACACACAGGGCCATATCTAGTTCAATTTTGCTTATAAACCTGACAAGAACAGTAGATCCTCTTCAGTCCAAAACACTGTACTTGCTGGGAAGAGACAACAGTGCTATTTGTCCTGTGTATGGCAATGGCGGCGCAATAGTAACTCTTCTTATCAGAAAACAACTCTTGCTCGTAGGACCAGAAACTGCATGTGATTCAACTCCATTTAGGACTGGGAAACAAACGCTAGCTCGCCTTACAAGAAACACACTCTGCTTTAGAGAAAAGAGCACTGTTCTACTCTACTGTGTTTCCTATAGGGCCAGAACAGTGAGCTTGCTGAGAACAAAAGAACTGTGCTTCCTACACACACGGACCATATCTAGTTCAACTCTGCTTAGGAAACTGACAAGAACAGTACCTCCTATTCAGTCCAATGCACTGTATGTGCTGGGAACAGAAGCGAGTGCTATTTGCACTGTGTATAGCAATTGGAGCGCAATAGTGACTCTTCTTCCCAGAAAACAACTCTTGCTCGTAGGACCAAAAATTGCATGTGACTCAACTCCATTTAGGACTGGGAAACAAACTCGAGCTCGCCTTACAAGAAACACACTCTGCTTTTGAGAAAAGAGCACTCTTCTACTCTACTGTGTTTCCTATAGGGCCAAAACAGTGAGCTTGCTCAGAACAAAAGAACTGTGCTTCCTAAACACACGGTCATATCTAGTTCAATTCTGCTTAGGATACTGACAAGAATAGTAGATCCTCTTCAGTCCAATACACTGTTTTAGCTGGGAACAGACGCGAGTGCTATTTGCCCTGTGTATGACAATGGGAGCACAATAGTGACCTCTCTTACCAGTAAACAACACTTGCTCGTAGGACCAGAAACTGCATGTGATTCAACTCCATTTAGGACTGGGAAACAAATGCTAGCTCGCCTTACATGAAACACACTCTGCTTTTGAGAAAAGAGCACTCTTCTACTCTACTGTGTTTCCAATTGGGTCCCAACAGTGAGCTTGCTCAGAACAAAAGAACTGTGCCTCCTACACACACGGTCATATCTAGTTCAATTCTGCTTAGGAAACTGACAAGAATAGTAGATCCTCTTCAGTCCAATACACTGTACTTGCTGGGAACAGACGCCAGTGCTATTTGTCCTGTGTATGGCAATGGCAGCACAATAGTGACTATTCTTACCATAAAACAACTCTTGCTCGTAGGACCAGAAACTGCATGTGATTCAACTCCACTTAGGACTGAGAAACAAACGCTAGCTCGCCTTACAAGAAACACACTCTGTTTTAGAGAAAAGAGCACTTTCTACTCTACTGTGTTTAATATAGGGCCAGAACAGTGGGCTTGCTCAGAATAAAAGAACTGTGCTTCCTACACACACGGGCCATATCTAGTTCAACTGTGCTTTGGAAACTGACAAGAACAGTAGCTCCTCTTCAGTCCAATACACTGTACTTGCTGGGAACAGACGCGAGTGCTATTTGCACTGTGTATGGCAATGGGAGCGCAATAGTGACTTTCCTTATCAGAAAACAACTCTTGCTCGTAGGACCAGAAACTGTATGTGATTCAACTCCATTTAGGACTGGGAAACAAATGCTAGCTCGCCATACAAGAAACACAATCTGCTTTAGAGAAAAGAGCACTCTTCTACTCTACTGTGTTTCCAATGGGGTCCAAACAGTGAGCTTGCTCAGAACAAAAGAACTGTGCTTCCTACACACACGGACCATATCTAGTTCAACTCTGCTGAGGAAACTGACAAGAACAGTTGCTCCTAATCAGTCCAATACACTGTACATGAAGGGAACAGACTCGAGTACTATTTGCACTGTGTATGGCATTTGGAGCGCAAGAGTTACTCTTCTTACCAGAAAACAACTCTTGCTCCTAGGACCAAAAACTGCATGTGACTCAACTCCATTTAGGACTGGGAAACAAACGCGAGCTCACCTTACAAGAAAAACACTCTGCTTTATAGAAAAGAGCACTCTTCTACTCTACTGTGTTTCCTATGAGGTCCAAACAGTGAGCTTGCTCAGAACAAAAGAACTGTGCTTCCTACACACACGGGCCATATCTCCTTCAACTCTGCTTAGGACACTGACAAGAACAGTAGCTCCTCTTCAGTCCCATACACTGTACTTGCTGGGAATAGACACGAGTGCTATTTGCACTGTGTATAGCAATTGGAGCGCAATAGTGACTCTTCTTCCCAGAAAACAACTCTTGCTCGTAGGACCAAAAATTGCATGTGACTCAACTCCATTTACGACTGGGAAACAAACTCGAGCTCGCCTTACAAGAAACACACTCTGCTTTTGAGAAAAGAGCACTCTTCTACTCTACTGTGTTTCCTATAGGGCCAGAACAGTGAGCTTGCTGAGAACAAAAGAACTGTGCTTCCTACACACGGACCATAACTAGTTCAACTATGCTTTGGAAACTGACATGAACAGTAGCTCCTATTCAGTCCAATACACTGTACTTGCTGGGAAGAGACAACAGTGCTATTTTTCCTGTGTATAGCAATGTCAGCACAATAGTGTCTCTTCTTACCAGAAAAAAACTCTTGCTCGTAGGAGCAGAAACTGCATGTGATTCAACTCCATTTAGGACTGGGAAACAAACGCGAGCTCGCCTTACAAGAAACACACTCTGCTTTTGAGAAAAGAGCACTCTTTTACTCTACTGTGTTTCCTATAGGGCCAGAACAGTGAGCTTGCTGAGAACAAAAGAACTGTGCTTCCTACACACACGGACCATATCTAGTTCAACTCTGCTTAGGAAACTGACAAGAACAGTACCTCCTATTCAGTCCAATGCACTGTATGTGCTGGGAACAGACGCGAGTGCTATTTGCACTGTGTATAGCAATTGGAGCGCAATAGTGACTCTTCTACCCAGAAAACAACTCTTGCTCGTAGGACCAAAAATTGCATGTGACTCAACTCCATTTAGGACTGGGAAACAAACTCGAGCTCGCCTTACAAGAAACACACTCTGCTTTTGAGAAAAGAGCACTCTTCTACTCTACTGTGTTTCCTATAGGGCCAAAACAGTGAGCTTGCTCAGAACAAAAGAACTGTGCTTCCTAAACACACGGTCATATCTAGTTCAACTCTGCTTAGGACACTGACAAGAACAGTAGCTCCTCTTCAGTCCCATACACTGTACTTGCTGGGAACAGACGCGAGTGCTATTTGCACTGTGTATGGCAATGGGAGCGCAATAGTGACTTCCTTACCAGAAAACAACTCTTGCTCGTAGGACCAGAAACTGCATGTGATTCAACTCCATTTAGGACTGGGAAACAAATGCTAGCTCGCTTTACAAGAAACACACTCTGCTTTTGAGAAAAGAGCACTCTTCTACTCTACTGTGTTTCCTATAGGGCCAAAACAGTGAGCTTGCTGAGAACAAAAGAACTGTGCTTCCTACACACACGGACCATATCTAGTTCAACTCTGCTTAGGAAACTGACAATAACAGTAGCTCTTATTCAGTCCAATACACTGTACTTGCTGGGAATAGACGCGAGTGCTATTTGCACTGTGTATGGCAATTGGAGTGCAATAGTGACTCTTCTTACCAGAAAACAACTCTTGCTCGTAGGACCAGAAACTGCATGGGATTCAACTCCATTTAGGTCTGGGAAACAAACGCTAGCTCGCCTTACAAGAAACACACTCTGCTTTTGAGAAAAGAGCACTTTTCTACTCAACTGTGTTTCCTATGGGGTCCAAACAGTGAGCTTACTCAGAACAAAAGAACTGTGCTTCCTACACACACCGACCATATCTAGTTCAACTCTGCTTAGGAAACTGACAAGAACAGTAGCTCCTCTTCAGTAAAATACACTGTACTTGCTGGGAACAGACGCGAGTGCTATTTGCACTGTGTATGGCAATGGGAGCGCAATAGTGACTTTTCTTACCAGAAAACAACTCTTGCTCGTAGGACCAGAAACTGTATGTGATTCAACTCCATTTAGGACTGGGAAACAAATGCTAGCTCGCCTTACAAGAAACACAATCTGCTTTAGAGAGAAGAGCACTCTTCTACTCTACTGTGTATCCTATGGGGTGGTCGAACAGTGAGCTTGCTCAGAACAAAAGAACTGTGCTTCCTACACAGGGCCATATCTAGTTCAATTTTGCTTATAAACCTGACAAGAACAGTAGATCCTCTTCAGTCCAAAACACTGTACTTGCTGGGAAGAGACAACAGTGCTATTTGTCCCTGTGTATGGCAATGGCGGCGCAATAGTAACTCTTCTTATCAGAAAACAACTCTTGCTCGTAGGACCAGAAACTGCATGTGATTCAACTCCATTTAGACTGGGAAACAAACGCTAGCTCGCCTTACAAGAAACACACTCTGCTTTAGAGAAAAGAGCACTGTTCTACTCTACTGTGTTTCCTATAGGGCCAGAACAGTGAGCTTGCTGAGAACAAAAGAACTGTGCTTCCTACACACACGGACCATATCTAGTTCAACTCTGCTTAGGAAACTGACAAGAACAGTACCTCCTATTCAGTCCAATGCACTGTATGTGCTGGGAACAGAAGCGAGTGCTATTTGCACTGTGTATAGCAATTGGAGCGCAATAGTGACTCTTCTTCCCAGAAAACAACTCTTGCTCGTAGGACCAAAAATTGCTTGTGACTCAACTCCATTTACGACTGGGAAACAAACTCGAGCTCGCCTTACAAGAAACACACTCTGCTTTTGAGAAAAGAGCACTCTTCTACTCTACTGTGTTTCCTATAGGGCCAAAACAGTGAGCTTGCTCAGAACAAAAGAACTGTGCTTCCTAAACACACGGTCATATCTAGTTCAATTCTGCTTAGGATACTGACAAGAATAGTAGATCCTCTTCAGTCCAATACACTGTTTTAGCTGGGAACAGACGCGAGTGCTATTTGCCCTGTGTATGACAATGGGAGCACAATAGTGACTCTTCTTACCAGTAAACAACACTTGCTCGTAGGACCAGAAACTGCATGTGATTCAACTCCATTTAGGACTGGGAAACAAATGCTAGCTCGCCTTACATGAAACACACTCTGCTTTTGAGAAAAGAGCACTCTTCTACTCTACTGTGTTTCCAATTGGGTCCCAACAGTGAGCTTGCTCAGAACAAAAGAACTGTGCCTCCTACACACACGGTCATATCTAGTTCAATTCTGCTTAGGAAACTGACAAGAATAGTAGATCCTCTTCAGTCCAATACACTGTACTTGCTGGGAACAGACGCCAGTGCTATTTGTCCTGTGTATGGCAATGGCAGCACAATAGTGACTATTCTTACCATAAAACAACTCTTGCTCGTAGGACCAGAAACTGCATGTGATTCAACTCCACTTAGGACTGAGAAACAAACGCTAGCTCGCCTTACAAGAAACACACTCTGTTTTAGAGAAAAGAGCACTTTCTACTCTACTGTGTTTAATATAGGGCCAGAACAGTGGGCTTGCTCAGAATAAAAGAACTGTGCTTCCTACACACACGGGCCATATCTAGTTCAACTGTGCTTTGGAAACTGACAAGAACAGTAGCTCCTCTTCAGTCCAATACACTGTACTTGCTGGGAACAGACGTGAGTGCTATTTGCACTGTGTATGGCAATGGGAGCGCAATAGTGACTTTCCTTATCAGAAAACAACTCTTGCTCGTAGGACCAGAAACTGTATGTGATTCAACTCCATTTAGGACTGGGAAACAAATGCTAGTTCGCCATACAAGAAACACAATCTGCTTTAGAGAAAAGAGCACTCTTCTACTCTACTGTGTTTCCAATGGGGTCCAAACAGTGAGCTTGCTCAGAACAAAAGAACTGTGCTTCCTACACACACGGACCATATCTAGTTCAACTCTGCTGAGGAAACTGACAAGAACAGTTGCTCCTAATCAGTCCAATACACTGTACATGAAGGGAACAGACTCGAGTACTATTTGCACTGTGTATGGCATTTGGAGCGCAAGAGTTACTCTTCTTACCAGAAAACAACTCTTGCTCCTAGGACCAAAAACTGCATGTGACTCAACTCCATTTAGGACTGGGAAACAAACGCGAGCTCACCTTACAAGAAAAACACTCTGCTTTATAGAAAAGAGCACTCTTCTACTCTACTGTGTTTCCTATGAGGTCCAAACAGTGAGCTTGCTCAGAACAAAAGAACTGTGCTTCCTACACACACGGGCCATATCTCCTTCAACTCTGCTTAGGACACTGACAAGAACAGTAGCTCCTCTTCAGTCCCATACACTGTACTTGCTGGGAATAGACACGAGTGCTATTTGCACTGTGTATAGCAATTGGAGCACAATAGTGACTCTTCTTCCCAGAAAACAACTCTTGCTCGTAGGACCAGAAACTGCATGTGATTCAACTCCATTTAGGACTGGGAAACAAATGCTAGCTCGCTTTACAAGAAACACACTCTGCTTTTGAGAAAAGAGCACTCTTCTACTCTACTGTGTTTCCTATAGGGCCAAAACAGTGAGCTTGCTGAGAACAAAAGAACTGTGCTTCCTACACACACGGACCATATCTAGTTCAACTCTGCTTAGGAAACTGACAATAACAGTAGCTCCTATTCAGTCCAATACACTGTACTTGCTGGGAATAGACACGAGTGCTATTTGCACTGTGTATGGCAATTGGAGTGCAATAGTGACTCTTCTTACCAGAAAACAACTCTTGCTCGTAGGACCAGAAACTGCATGGGATTCAACTCCATTTAAGACTGTGAAACAAACGCTAGCTCGCCTTACAAGAAACACACTCTGCTTTTGAGAAAAGAGCACTTTTCTACTCTACTGTGTTTCCTATGGGGTCCAAACAGTGAGCTTACTCAGAACAAAAGAACTGTGCTTCCTACACACACCGACCATATCTAGTTCAACTCTGCTTAGGAAACTGACAAGAACAGTAGAACCTCTTCAGTCCAATAGACTGTACATGCTAGGAACAGACGCCAGTGCTATTTGCCCTGTGTGTGACAATGGGAGCACAATAGTGACTCTTCTTACCAGAAAACAACTCTTGCTCATATGACCAGAAACTGCATGTGATTCAACTCCATTTAGGACTGGGAAACAAACGCTAGCTCGCCTTACAAGAAACACACTCTGCTTTTGAGGAAAGAGCACTCTTCTATTCTACTGTGTTTCCTATAGGGCCAGAACAGTGAGCTTGCTGAGTACAAAAGAACTGTGCTTCCTACACACATGGGCCATATCTAGTTCAACTCTGCTTAGGAACCTGACAAGAACAGTAGATCCTCTTCAGTCCAATACACTGTACATGCTGTGTACAGACGCCAGTGCTATTTGTACTGTGTATGGCAATGGGAGCGCAATAGTGACTCTTCTTACCAGAAAACAACTCTTGCTTGTAGGACCAGAAACTGCATGTGATTCAACTCCACTTAGGATTGGGAAACAAACGCTAGCTCGCCTTACAAGAAACACACTCTGCTTTTGAGAAAAGAGCACTCTTCTACTCTACTGTGTTTCCTATAGGGCTAGAACAGTGAGCTTGCTCAGAACAAAAGAACTGTGCTTCCTACACACACGGGCCATATCTAGTTCAATTCTGCTTAGGCAACTGACAAGAACAGTAGATCCTCTTCATTCCAATTCACTGTACTTGCTGGGTACAGACGCCAGTGCTATTTGCACTGTGTGTGGAAATGGGAGCGCAATAGTGACTCTTCTTACCAGAAAACAACTCTTGCTCGTAGGACCAAAAACTGCATTTGATTCAACTCCATTTAGAACTGGGAAACAAACGGTAGCTCGCCTTACAAGAAACACACTCTGCTTTTGAGAAAAGTGCACTCTTCTCTCTACTGTGTTTCCTATGGGGTTCGAACAGTGAGCTTGCTCAGAACAAAAGAACTGTGCTTCCTACACACACGGGCCTTATCTAGTTCAACTTTGCTTAGGAAACTGACATGAACAGTAGCTCCTCGTCAGACCAATACACTGTACTTGCTGGAAACAGACGCGAGTGTTATTTGTACTATGTATAGCAATGGGAGCGCAATAGTGACTCTTCTTACCAGAAAACAATTCTTGCTCGTAGGACCAAAAACTGCATTTGATTCAACTCCTTTTAGGACTGGCAAACAAACGCTAGCTCGCCTTACAAGAAACACACTCTGCTTTTGAGAAAAGAGCACTCTTCTACTCTACTGTGTTTTCTATGGGGTCGGAACAGTGAGCTTGCTGAGAACAAAAGAACTGTGCTTCCTACACACACGGGCCATATCTAGTTCAACTCTGCTTAAGAAACTGACAAGAACAGTAGCTCCTCTTCAGTCCAATACATTGTACATGCTGGGAACAGACGCCAGTGTTATTTGCCCTGTGTATGACAATGGGAGCGCAATAGTGACTCTTCTTACCAGAAAACAAATCTTGCTCGTAGGACCAGAAACTGCATGTGATTCAACTCCATTTAGGAATGGGAAACAAACGCTAGCTCGCCTTACAAGAAACACACTCTGCTTTTGAGAAAAGAGCACTCTTCTACTCTACTGTGTTTCCTGTAGGGCCAGAACAGTGAGCTTGCTCAGAACAAAAGAACTGTGTTTCCTACACACACAGTCATATCTAGTCCAATTCTGCTTAGGAAACTGACAAAAATAATAGATCCTCTTCAGTCCAATACACTGTACTTGCTGGGAAGAGACGCGAGTGCTATTTGCCCTGTGTACGACAATGGGAGCGCAATAGTGACTCTTCTTACCATAAAACAACTCTTGCTCGTAGGACCAGAAACTGCATGAGATTCAACTCCATTTAGGACTGGGAAAGAAACGCTAGCTCGCCTTACAAGAAACACACTCTGCTTTAGAGAAAAGAGCACTTTCTACTCTGCTGTGTTTCCTATTGGGCCAGAACAGTGAGCTTGCTCAGAACAAAAGAACTGTGCTTCCTACACACACGGGCCATATCAAGTTCAACTCTGCTTAGGAAACTGACAAGAACAGTAGCTCCTCTTCAGTCCAATACACTGTACTTGCTGGGAACAGACGCGAGTGCTATTTGCACTGTGTATGGCAATGGGAGTGCAATAGTTACTTTCCTTACCAGAAAACAACTCTTCCTCGTAGGACCAGAAACTGTATGAGATTCAACTCCATTTAGTACTGGGAAACAAATGCTAGCTCGCCTTACAAGAAACACAATCTGCTTTAGAGAAAAGAGCAATCTTCTACTCTACTGTGTTTCCTATGGGGTCCGAACAGTGAGCTTGCTCAGAACAAAAAAACTGTGCTTCCTACACACACGGCCATATCTAGTTCAATTCTGCTTATAAACCTGACAAGAACAGTAGATCCTCTTCAGTTCAATACACTGTACATGCTGGGAACAGACGCCAGTGCTATTTGCACTGTGTACAGCAATGGGAGCACAATAGTGACTCTTCTTACCAGAAAACACCTCTGGCTCTTAGGACCAGAAACTGCATGTGATTCAACTCCACTTAGGACTGGGAAACAAACGATAGCTTGCCTTACAAGAAACAAGCTCTGCTTTTGAGAATAGGGCACACTTCTACTCTACTGTGTTTCATATTGGGTCCGAACATTGATCTTGCTCAGAACAAAAGAAGTGTGCTTCCTACACACACGGGCCATATCTAGTTCAATTATGCTTAGGCAACTGACAAGAACAGTAGATCCCCTTCAGTCCAATACACTGTACTTGCTGGGAACAGACGCCAGTGCTATTTGCACTGTGTATGACAATGGGAGCGCAATAGTGACTCTTCTTACCAGAAAACAACTCTTGCTCGTAGGACCAGAAACTGCATGTGATTCAACTCCATTTAGGTCTGGGAAGCAAATGCTAGCTTGCCTTACAAGAAACACACTCTGATTTGAGAAAAGATGACTCTTCTACTCCTCTGTGTTTCCTATAGGGCCAGAACAGTGAGCTTGCTCAGAACAAAAGAAATGTGCTTCATACACACACGGGCCATATCTAGTTCAACTCTGCTTAGGAACCTAACAAGAACAGTAGATCCTCTTCAGTCCAATACACTGTACATGCTGGGAACAAATGCCAGTGCTATTTGCCCTCTGCATGACAATGGGAGCGCAATAGTGACTCTTCTTACCAGAAAAAACTCTTGCTTGTAGGACCAGAAACTGCATGTGATTCAAGTCCATTTAGGACTGGGAAACAAACGCTAGCTCGACTTACAAGAAACACACTCTGCTTTTGATAAAAGAGTACTCTTCTACTCTACTGTGTTTCCTATAGGGCCAGAACAGTGAGCTTGCTCAGAAAAAAAGAACTGTGCTTCCTACACACACGTCACATATCTAGTTCAACTCTGCATCGGAAACTGACAAGAACAGTAGATCCTCCTCAGTCCAATACACTGTACATGCTGGGAACAGACGCCAGTGCTATTTGCCCTGTGTATGACAATGGGAGCGCAATAGTGACTCTTCTTACCAGAAAACAACTCTTGCTCGTAGGACCAGAAACTGCATGTGATTCAACTCCATTTTGGTCTGGGAAGCAAACGCTAGCTCGCCTTACAAAAACACACTCTGCTTTTGAGAAGAGAGCACTCTTCTACTCTACTGTGTTTCCTATGGAGTCCGAACAGTGAGCTTGCTCAGAACAAAAGAACTGTGCGTCCTACACACACGGGCTATATTTAGTTCAACTCTGCGTAGGAACCTGACAAGAACAGTAGGTCCTCTTCAGTCCAATACGCTGTACATGCTGGGAAAAGACGCCAGTGCTATTTGCCCTGTGTATGACAATGCGAGCGCAATAGTGACTCTTCTTACCAGAAAACAACTCTTGCTTGTAGGACCAGAAACTACATGTGATTCAACTCCATTCAGATCTGGGATGCAAACGCTATCTCGCCTTACAAGAAACACACTCTGCTTTTGAGAAAAGAGCACTGAGTTTCTTATGGGGTCCGCACAGTGAGCTAGCTCAGAACAAAAGAGCTGTGCTTCCTATACACACGGGCCATATCTAGTTCAACTCTGCTTAGGAAACTGACAAGAACAGTAGCTCCTCTTCAGTGCAATACACTGTACTTGCTGGCAACAGACGTGAGTGCTATTTGTGCTGTGTATGGCAAAGGAAGCGCAATAGTGACTTTCCTTACCAGAAAACAACTCTTGCGCGTATGACCAAAAACTGCATGTGATTAAACTCCAATTAGGGGTGGGAAACAAACGCTAGCTCACCTTACAAGAAACACACTCTGCTTTTCAGAAAAGAGCACTCTTTTACTCTACTGTGTTTCCTATGGTGTCCGAACTGTGAGCTTGCTAAGAACAAAAGAACTGTGCTTCCTACACACACGGTCCATATCTTGTACAATTCTGCTTAGGAAACTGACAAGAACAGTAGAACCTCTTCAGTCCAATAGACTGTACATGCTAGGAACAGACGCCAGTGCTATTTGCCCTGTGTGTGACAATGGGAGCACAATAGTGACTCTTCTTACCAGAAAACAACTCTTGCTCATATGACCAGAAACTGCATGTGATTCAACTCCATTTAGGACTGGGAAACAAACGCTAGCTCGCCTTACAAGAAACACACTCTGCTTTTGAGGAAAGAGCACTCTTCTATTCTACTGTGTTTCCTATAGGGCCAGAACAGTGAGCTTGCTGAGTACAAAAGAACTGTGCTTCCTACACACATGGGCCATATCTAGTTCAACTCTGCTTAGGAACCTGACAAGAACAGTAGATCCTCTTCAGTCCAATACACTGTACATGCTGTGTACAGACGCCAGTGCTATTTGTACTGTGTATGGCAATGGGAGCGCAATAGTGACTCTTCTTACCAGAAAACAACTCTTGCTTGTAGGACCAGAAACTGCATGTGATTCAACTCCACTTAGGATTGGGAAACAAACGCTAGCTCGCCTTACAAGAAACACACTCTGCTTTTGAGAAAAGAGCACTCTTCTACTCTACTGTGTTTCCTATAGGGCTAGAACAGTGAGCTTGCTCAGAACAAAAGAACTGTGCTTCCTACACACACGGGCCATATCTAGTTCAATTCTGCTTAGGAAACTGACAAGAACAGTAGATCCTCTTCATTCCAATTCACTGTACTTGCTGGGTACAGACGCCAGTGCTATTTGCACTGTGTGTGGAAATGGGAGCGCAATAGTGACTCTTCTTACCAGAAAACAACTCTTGCTCGTAGGACCAAAAACTGCATTTGATTCAACTCCATTTAGAACTGGGAAACAAACGGTAGCTCGCCTTACAAGAAACACACTCTGCTTTTGAGAAAAGTGCACTCTTCTCTCTACTGTGTTTCCTATGGGGTTCGAACAGTGAGCTTGCTCAGAACAAAAGAACTGTGCTTCCTACACACAAGGGCCTTATCTAGTTCAACTTTGCTTAGGAAACTGACATGAACAGTAGCTCCTCGTCAGACCAATACACTGTACTTGCTGGAAACAGACGCGAGTGTTATTTGTACTATGTATAGCAATGGGAGCGCAATAGTGACTCTTCTTACCAGAAAACAATTCTTGCTCGTAGGACCAAAAACTGCATTTGATTCAACTCCTTTTAGGACTGGCAAACAAACGCTAGCTCGCCTTACAAGAAACACACTCTGCTTTTGAGAAAAGAGCACTCTTCTACTCTACTGTGTTTTCTATGGGGTCGGAACAGTGAGCTTGCTGAGAACAAAAGAACTGTGCTTCCTACACACACGGGCCATATCTAGTTCAACTCTGCTTAAGAAACTGACAAGAACAGTAGCTCCTCTTCAGTCCAATACACTGTACTTGCTGGGAACAGACGAGAGGGATATTTGCACTATGTATGGCAAAGGGAGTGCAATAGTCACTCTCTTACCAGAAAACAACTCTTGTTCGTAGGACCAAAAACTGCATTTGATTCAACTCCATTTAGGACTGGGAAACAAACGCTATCTCGCCTTACAAGAAAAACACTCTGCTTTTGAGAAAAATGCACTCTTCTACTCTACTGTTTTTCCTATGGGGTTTGAAATGTGAGCTTGCTCAGAACAAAAGAACTGTGCTTCCTACACACACGGGCCATATCTAGTTCAATTCTGCTTAGGAAACTGACAAGAACAGTAGAACCTCTTCAGTCCAATACACTGTACATGCTGGGTACAGATGCCAGTGCTATTTGCACTGTGAATGGCAATGGGAGCGCAATAGTGACTCTTCTTACCAGAAAACAACTCTTGCTCGGAGGACCAGAAACTGCATGTCATTCAACTCCATTTAGGACTGGGAAACAAACGCTAGCTCGCCTTACAAGAAACACACTCTGCTTTTGAGAAAAGAGCACTCTTCTACTCTACTGTGTTTCCTATGGGGTCTAAACAGTGAGCTTGCTCAGAACAAAAGAACAGTGCTTCCTACACACACGGGCCATATCTAGTTCAATTCTGCTTAGGAAACTGACAAGAACAGTAGCTCCTCTTCAGTCCAATACACTGTACTTGCTGGGAACAGACGCGAGGGCTATTTGCACTGTGTATGGCAAAGGGAGCGCAATAGTGACTCTTCTTACCTGAAAACAACTCTTGCTCAAAGCCCAGAAACTGCAAGTGTATTTCAACTCCATTTAGGACTGGGAAACAAACGCTATCTCGCCTTACAAGAAACACACTCTGCTTTTGAGAAAAATGCACTCTTCTACTCTACTGTTTTTCCTATAGGGCCAGAACAGTGAGCTTGCTGAGTACAAAAGAACTGTGCTTCCTACACACATGGGCCATATCTAGTTCAACTCTGCTTAGGAACCTGACAAGAACAGTAGATCCTCTTCAGTCCAATAAACTGTACATGCTGGGTACAGACGCCAGTGCTATTTGTACTGTGTGTGGCAATGGGAGCACAATAGTGACTCTTCTTCCCAGAAAACAACTCTTGCTCGTAGGACCAGAAACTGCATGTAATTCAACTCCATTTAGGATTGGGAAACAAACGCTAGCTCGCCTTACAAGAAACACACTCTGCTTTTGATAAAAGAGCACTCTTCTTCTCTACTGTGTTTCCTATGGGGTCCAACAGTGAGCTTGCTCAGAACAAAAGAACTGTGCTTCCTACACACACAGGTCACATCTAGATCAACTCTGCTTAGGAAACTGACAAGAACTCTTCAGTCCAATACACTGTACTTGCTGGGAACAGACGAGAGGGCTATTTGCACTATGTATGGCAAAGGGAGCACAATAGTCACTCTTCTTACCAGAAAACAACTCTTGCTCGTAGGAACAAAAACTGCATTTGATTCAACTCCATTTAGGACTGGGAAACAATCGCTAGCTCGCCTTACAAGAAACACACTCTGCTTTTGAGAAAAGAGCACTCTTCTACTCCACTGTGTTTCCTATGGGGTCCGAACTGTGAGCTTGCTAAGAACAAAAGAACTGTGCTTCCTACACACACGGTCCATATCTTGTACAATTCTGCTTAGGAAACTGACAAGAACAGTAGAACCTCTTCAGTCCAATAGACTGTACATGCTAGGAACAGACGCCAGTGCTATTTGCCCTGTGTGTGACAATGGGAGCACAATAGTGACTCTTCTTACCAGAAAACAACTCTTGCTCATATGACAAGAAACTGCATGTGATTCAACTCCATTTAGGACTGGGAAACAAACGCTAGCTCGCCTTACAAGAAACACACTCTGCTTTTGAGGAAAGAGCACTCTTCTATTCTACTGTGTTTCCTATAGGGACAGAACAGTGAGCTTGCTGAGTACAAAAGAACTGTGCTTCCTACACACATGGGCAATATCTAGTTCAACTCTGCTTAGGAACCTGACAAGAACAGTAGATCCTCTTCAGTCCAATAAACTGTACATGCTGTGTACAGACGCCAGTGCTATTTGTACTGTGTATGCAATGGGAGCGCAATAGTGACTCTTCTTACCAGAAACCAACGCTTGCTTGTAGGACCAGAAACTGCATGTGATTCAACTCCACTTCGGATTGGGAAACAAACGCTAGCTCGCCTTACAAGAAACACACTCTGCTTTTGAGAAAAGAGCACTCTTCTACTCTACTGTGTTTCCTATGGGGTCCAACAGTGAGCTTGCTCAGAACAAAAGAACTGTGCTTCCTACACACATGGCCGTATCTAGTTCAATTCTGCTTAGGAAACTGACAAGAACAGTAGCTCCTCTTCAGTCCAATACACTGTTGATGCTGGGAACAGACTCCAGTGCTATTTGCCCTGTGTATGACAATGGGAGGGCAATAGTGACTCTTCTTACCAGAAAACAACTCTTGCTTGTAGGACCAAAAACTGCATGTGATTAAACTCCATTTAGGGGTGGGAAACAAACGCTAGCTCACCTTACAAGAAACACTCTCTGCTTTTGAGAAAAGAGCACTCTTCTACTCTACTGTGTTTCCTATGGTGTCCGAACAGTGAGCTTGCTCAGAACAAAAGAACTGTGCTTCCTATACACACGGGCCATATCTAGTTCAACTCTGCTTAGGAAACTGACAAGAACAGTATCTCCTCTTCAGTCCAATACACTGTACTTGATTGGAACAGACGCAAGTGCTATTTGTACTGTGTATGGCAATGGGAGCACAATAGTGACAATTCTTACCAAAAAACAACTCTACTCGTAGGACCAGAAACTGCATGTGATTCAACTTCATTTACAACTGGGAAATAAAAGCTAGCTCGCCTTACAAGAAACACGCTCTGCTTTTGAGAAAAGAGCACTCTTCTACTCTACTGTGTTTCCTATAGGGCCAGAACAGTGAGCTTGCTCAAAACAAAAGAACTGTGCTTCCTACACACACGGGCCATATCTAGTTCAACTCTGCTTAGGAAACTGACGAGAACAGTATCTCCTCTTCAGTCCAATACACAGTACTTGCTGGGAACAGATGCGAGTGCTATTCGCACGGTGTACGGCAATGGGAGCACAATAGTGACTCTTGTTACCAGAAAACAACTCTTGCTCTTAGTACCAGTAACTGCATGTGATTCAACTTCACTTAGGACTGGGAAACAAATGCTAGCTCGCCTTACAAGAAACACACTCTGCTTTTGAGAAAAGAGCACTCTTCTACTCTACTGTGTTTCCTATGGGGTCCGAACAGTGAGCTTGCTCAGAACAAAAGAACTGTGCTTCCTATACACACCAGCCATATCTAGTTCAACTCTGCTTAGGAAACTGACAAGAACAGTAGATCCCCTTCAGTCCAATACACTGTACTTGCTGGGAACAGACGCGAGTGCTATTTGCACTGTGTACGGCATTGGGAGCGCAATAGTGACTCTTTTTACCAGAAAACATCTCTTGCTCGTAGGACCAGAAACTGCATGTGATTCAACTCCACTTAGGACTGGGAAACAAACGCTAGCTCGCCTTAGAAGAAACAAGCTCTGCTTTTGAGAAAAGGGGACACTTCTACTCTACTGTGTTTTCTATAGGGCCAGAACAGTGAGCTTGCTCAGAACAAAAGAACTGTGCTTCCTACACACACGGGCCATATCTAGTTCAACTCTGCTTAGGAAACTGACAAGAACAGTAGATCCTCTTCAGTCCAATAAACTGTACATGCTGGGAACAAATGCCAGTGCTATTTGCCCTGTGTATGACAATGGGAGCACAATAGTGACTCTTCTTACCAGAAAAAACTCTTGCTTGTAGGACCAGAAACTGCAAGTGATTCAAGTCCATTTAGAACTGGGAAACAAACGCTATCTCGACTTACAAGAAACACACTCTGCTTTTGAGAAAAGAGTACTCTTCTACTCCACTGTGTTTCCTATAGGGCCAGAACAGTGAGCTTGCTCAGAAAAAAAGAACTGTGCTTCCTACACACACGTCACATATCTAGTTCAACTCTGCATCGGAAACTGACAAGAACAGTAGATCCTCTTCAGTCCAATACACTGTACATGCTGGGAACAGACGCCAGTGCTATTTGCCCTGTGTGTGACAATGGGAGCGCAATAGTGACTCTTCTTACCAGAAAACAACTCTTGCTCGTAGGACCAGAAACTGCATGTGATTCAACTCCATTTAGGTCTGGGAAGCAAACGCTAGCTCACCTTAAAAGAAACACACTCTGCTTTTGAGAAAAGAGCACTCTTCTACTCTACTGTGTTTCCTATGGGGTCCGAACAGTGAGCTTGCTCAGAACAAAAGAACTGTGCTTCCTATACACACGGGCCACATCTAGTTCAACTCTGCTTAGGAAACTGACAAGAACAGTAGCTCCTCTTCAGTTCAATACACTGGACTTGATTGGAACAGACGCAAGTGTTATTTGTACTGTATATGGCAATGGGAGCACAATAGTGACTCTTCTTACCAAAATATAACTCTACTCGTAGGACCAGAAACTGCATGTGATTCAAATTCATTTAGGACTGGGAAACAAAAGCTAGCTCACCTTACAAGAAACACACTCTGCTTTTGAGAAAAGAGCACTCTTCTTCTCTACTATGTGTCCTATGGGTTCCGAACAGTGAGCTTGCTCAGAACAAAAGAACTGTGCTTCCTACGCACACGGGCCATATCTAGTTCAACTCTGCTTAGGAAACTGACAAGAACAGTAGATCCTCTTCAGTCCAATACACTGTACTTGCTGGGAAGAGATGCGAGTGCTATTTGTACTGTGTTTGGCAATGGGAGCGCAATAGTGTCTTTCCTTACCAGAAAACAACTCTTGCGCGTAGGACCAAAAACTGCATGTGATTCAACTCCATTTAGGACTGGGAAACAAACGCTACCTCGCCTTACAAGAAACACACTCTGCTTTTGAGAAAAGAGCACTCTTCTACTCTACCGTGTTTCCTATAGGGCGAGAACAGTGAGCTTGCTCAGAACAAAAGAACTGTGCGTCCTACAAACAGGGGCTATATCTAGTTCAACTCTGCGTAGGAAACTGACAAGAACAGTAGATCCTCTTCATTCCAATACGCTGTACATGCTGGGAATAGACGCCGGTGCTTATTGCCCTGTGTATGACAATGCGAGCGCAATAGTGACTCTTCTTAACAGAAAACAACTCTTGCTTGTAGGACCAGAAACTGCATGTGATTCAACTCCATTCAGGTCTGTGATGCAAACGCTATCTCGCCTTACAAGAAACACAGTCTGCTTTTGAGAAAAGAGCACTGAGTTTTCAATGGGGTCCGCACAGTGAGCTAGCTCAGAACAAAAGAGCTGTGCTTCCTATACACACGGGCCATATCTAGTTCAACTCTGCTTAGGAAACTGACAAGAACAGTAGCTCCTCATCAGTCCCATACACTGTACTTGCTGGGAACAGACGTGAGTGCTATTTGTGCTGTGTATGGCAAAGGGAGCGCAATAGTGACTTTCCTTACCAGAAAACAACTCTTGCGCGTATGACCAAAAACTGCATGTGATTAAACTCCATTTAGGTGTAGGAAACAAATGCTAACTCACCTTAGAAGAAACACAGTCTGCTTTTGAGAAAAGAGCACTCTTCTACTCTACTGTGTTTCCTATAGGGCCAGAACAGTGAGCTTGCTCAGAACAAAAGAACTGTGCTTCCTACACACATGGCCGTATCTAGTTCAATTCTGCTTAGGAAACTGACAAGAACAGTAGATCCTCTTCAGTCCAATACACTGTACATGCTGGGAACAAACGCCAGTGCTTTTTGCCCTGTGTATGACAATGGGAGGGCAATAGTGACTCTTCTTACCAGAAAACAACTCTTGCTCGTAGGACCAAAAACTGCATGTCATTCAACTCCTTTTAGGACTGGCAAACAAACGCTAGCTCGCCTTACAAGAAACACACTCTGCTTTTGAGAAAAGAGCACTCTTCTACTCTACTGTGTTTCCTATGGGGTCCGAACAGTGAGCTTGCTCAGAACAAATGAACTGTGCTTCCTACACACACGGGCCATATCTAGATCAAGTCTGCTTAGGAACCTGACAAGAACAGTAGATCCACTTCAGTCCAATACTCTGTACATGCTGGGAACAAATGCCAGTGCTATTTGCCCTGTGTATGACAATGGGATCGCAATTGATACTCTTCTTACCAAAAAAACTCTTGCTTGTAGGACCAGAAACTGCATGTGATTCAAATCCATTTAGGACTGGGAAACAAACGCTAGCTCGCCTTACAAGAAACACACTCTACTTTTGAGAAAAGAGTACGCTTCTACTCTACTGTGTTTGCTATAGGGCCAGAACAGTGAGCTTGTTCAGAACAAAAGAACTGTGCTTCCTACACACACGGGCCATATCTAGTTCAACTCTGCATCGGAAACTGACAAGAACAGTAGATCCTCTTCAGTCCAATCCACTGTACATGCTGGGAAAAGACTCCAGTGCTATTTGCCTTGTGTATGACAATGCGAGCACAATAGTGACTCTTCTTACCAGAAAAAAACTCTTGCTTGTAGGACCAGAAACTGCATGTGATTCAACTCCATATAGGTGTTGAAAGCAAACGCTATCTCGCTTACAACTAACACACTCTGCTTTTGAGAAAAGAGCACTGAGTTTCCTATGGGGTCCGCACAGTGAGCTTGCTCAGAACAAATGAACTGTGCTTCCTATACACATGGGCCATATCTAGTTCATCTCTGCTTAGGAAACTGAAAAGAACAGTAGCTCATCTTCAGTCTAATACACTGTACTTGCTGGGAACAGACGTGAGTGCTATTTGTGCTGTGTATGGCAAAGGGAGTGCAATAGTGACTTTCCTTACCAGAAAACAACTCTTGCTCGTAGGACCAGAAACTGCATGTGATTAAACTCCATTTAGGAGTGGGAAACAATCGCTAGCTCACCTTACAAGAAACACACTCTGCTTTTGAGAAAAAGCATTCTTCTACTCTACTGTGTTTCCTATAGGGCCAGAACAGTGAGCTTGCTCAGAACAAAAGAACTGTGCTTCCTACACACATGGCCGTATCTAGTTCAATTCTGCTTAGGAAACTGACAAGAACAGTAGATCCTCTTCAGTCCAATACACTGTACATGCTGGGAACAGACGCCAGTGCTATTTGCCCTGTGTATGACAATGGGAGCACAATAGTGACTTTCCTTACCAGAAAACAACTCTTGCTCATACGTCCAGAAACTGCATATGATTCAACTCCATTTAGGACTGGGAAACAAACGCCGTCTCGCCTTACAAGAAACACACTCTGCTTTTGAGAAAAGAGCACTCTTCTACTCTACTGTGTTTCCTATATTGCCAGAAAGTGAGCTTGCTCAGAACAAAAGAACTGTGCTTCCTATACACACGGGCCATATCTAGTTCAACTCTGCTCAGGAAACTGACAAGAACAGTATCTCCTCTTCATTCCAATACACTGTACTTGATTGGAACAGACGCAGTGCTATTTGCACTGTGTATGGCAATGGGAGTGCAATAGTGACTCATCTTACCAAAAAACAACTCTACTCGTAGGACCAGAAACTGCATGTGATTCAACTTCATTTATGACTGGGAAACCAAAGCTAGCTCGCCTTACAAGAAACACACTCTGCTTTTGAGAAAAGAGTACTCTTCTACTCTACAGTGTTTCCTATGGGGTCTGAACAGTGAGCTTGCTCAGAATAAATGAACTGTGCTTCCTACACACATGGGCCATATCTAGTTCAACTCTGCTTAGGAAACTGACGAGAACAGTAGCTCCTCTTCAGTCCAATACACTGTACTTACTAGGGAAAAGACGCGAGTGCTATTTGCACTCTGTACGGCAATTGGAGCACAATAGTGTCTCTTCTTACAAGAAAACAACTCTTGCTCGTAGGACCAGAAACTGCATTTGATTCAATCCACTTAGACTGTGAAACAAACGCTAGCTCGCCTTACAAGAAACACGCTCTGCTTTTGAGAATAGGGCACACATCTACTCTATTGTGTTTCCTATGGGGTCCAAAAAGTGAGCTTGCTCAGAACAAAAGAACTGTGCTTCCTACACACACAGGTCACATCTAGATCAACTCTGCTTAGGAAACTGACAAGAACAGTAGCTCCTCTTCAGTCCAATACACTGTACTTGCTGGGAACAGACGAGAGGGCTATTTGCACTATGTATGGCAAAGGGAGCACAATAGTCACTCTTCTTATCGAAAACAACTCTTGCTCGTAGGAACAAAAACTGCATTTGATTCAACTCCATTTAGAACTGGGAAACAATCGCTAGCTCGCCTTACAAGAAACACACTCTGCTTTTGAGAAAAGAGCACTCTTCTACTCTACTGTGTTTCCTATGGGGTCCGAACTGTGAGCTTGCTAAGAACAAAAGAACTGTGCTTCCTACACACACGGGCCATATCTAGTTCAATTCTGCTTAGATAACTGACAAGAACAGTAGCTCCTAATCAGTCCAATACACTGTACTTGCTGGGAACAGACGCGAGTGCTATTTGCACTGTGTATGGCAATGGGAGCACAATAGTGACTTTCCTTACCAGAAAACAACTCTTGCTCGTAGGAACGGAAACTGCATGTGATTCAACTCCATTTAGGACTGGGAAACAAACGCTAGCTCGCCTTACAAGAAACACACTCTGCTTTTGAGGAAAGAGCACTCTTCTACTCTGCTGTGTTTCCTATAGCGCCAGAACAGTGAGCTTGCTGAGTACAAAAGAACTGTGCTTCCTACACACATGGGCTATATCTAGTTCAACTCTGCTTAGGAACCTGACAAGAACAGTAGATCCCCTTCAGTCCAATACACTGTACATGCTGAGAACAGAGGCCAGTGCTATTTGCCCTGTGTATGACAATGGGAGCGCAATAGTGACTCTTATTACCAGAAAAAACTCTTACTCATAAGACCAGAAACTGCATGTGATTCAACTCCATTTAGGACTGGGAAACAAACGCTAGCTCGCCTTACAAGAAACACACTCTGCTTTTGAGAAAAGAGCACTCTTCTACTCTACTGTGTTTCCTATAGGGCTAGAACAGTGAGCTTGCTCAGAACAAAAGAACTGTGCTTCCTACACACACGGGCCATATCTAGTTCAATTCTGCTTAGGAAACTGACAAGAACAGTAGATCCTCTTCATTCCAATACACTGTACTTGCTGGATACAGAAGCCAGTGCTATTTGCACTGTGTATGGAAATGGGAGCGCAATAGTGACTCTTCTTACCAGAAAACAACTCTTGCTCGTAGGACCAAAAACTGCATTTGATTCAACTCCATTTAGGACTGGGAAACAAACGGTAGCTCGCCTTACAAGAAACACACTCTGCTTTTGAGAAAAGTGCACTCTTCTCTCTACTGTGTTTCCTATGGGGTTCGAACAGTGAGCTTGCTCAGAACAAAAGAACTGTGCTTCCTACACACACGGGCCATATCTAGTTCAATTCTGCTTAGGAAACTGACAAGAACAGTAGCTCCTCTTCAGTCCAATACACTGTACTTGCTGGGAACAGACGCGAGGGCTATTTGCACTGTGTATGGCAAAGGGAGCGCAATAGTGACTCTTCTTACGAGAAAACAACTCTTGCTCAAAGCCCAGAAACTGCAAGTGTATTTCAACTCCATTTAGGGACTGGGAAAACAAACGCTATCTCGCCTTACAAGAAAACACACTCTGCTTTTGAGAAAAATGCACTCTTCTACTCTACTGTTTTTTCCTATAGGGGCCAGAAACAGTGAGCTTGCTGAGTACAAAAAGAACTGTGCTTCCTACACACATGGGGCCATATCTAGTTCAACTCTGCTTAGGAAACCTGACAAGAACAGTAGATCCTCTTCAGTCCAATACACTGTACATGCTGGGTACAGACGCCAGTGCTATTTGTACTGTGTATGGCAATGGGAGCACAATAGTGGACTCTTCTTACCAGAAAAACAACTCTTGCTCGTAGGGACCAGAAAACTGCATGTGATTCAACTCCATTTAGGATTGGGGAAAACAAAACGCTAGCTCGCCTTACAAGAAACACACTCTGCTTTTGAGAAAAGAGCACTCTTCTACTCTACTGTGTTTTCCTATGGGGGTCCCAACAGTGAGCTTGCTCAGAACAAAAGAAACTGTGCTTTCCTACACACACAGGTCACATCTAGATCAACTCTGCTTAGGAAACTGACAAGAACAGTAGCTCCTCTTCAGTCCAATACACTGTACTTGCTGGGAACAGACGAGAGGGGCTATTTGCACTATGTATGGCAAAGGGAGCACAATAGTCCACTCTTCTTATCGAAAAACAACTCTTGCTCGTAGGAACAAAAAACTGCATTTGATTCAACTCCATTTAGAACTGGGAAAACAATCGCTAGCTCGCCTTACAAGAAAACACACTCTGCTTTTGAGAAAAGAGCACTCTTCTACTCTACTGTGTTTTCCTATGGGGGTCCGAACTGTGAGCTTGCTAAGAACAAAAGAACTGTGCTTCCTACACACACGGGGCCCATATCTAGTTCAATTCTGCTTAGATAACTGACAAGAACAGTAGCTCCTAATCAGTCCAATACACTGTACTTGCTGGGAAACAGACGCGAGTGCTATTTGCACTGTGTATGGCAATGGGAGCACAATAGTGACTTTCCTTACCAGAAAAACAAACTCTTGCTCGTAGGAACGGAAAACTGCATGTGATTCAACTCCATTTAGGGACTGGGAAAACAAACGCTAGCTCGCCTTACAAGAAACACACTCTGCTTTTGAGGAAAGAGCACTCTTCTACTCTGCTGTGTTTTCCTATAGCGCCAGAAACAGTGAGCTTGCTGAGTACAAAAGAAACTGTGCTTCCTACACACATGGGCTATATCTAGTTCAACTCTGCTTAGGAACCTGACAAGAACAGTAGATCCCCCTTCAGTCCCAATACACTGTACATGCTGAGAACAGAGGGCCAGTGCTATTTTGCCCTGTGTATGGACAATGGGAGCGCAATAGTGGACTCTTATTACCAGAAAAAAACTCTTACTCATAAGACCAGAAAACTGCATGTGATTCAACTCCATTTAGGGACTGGGAAAACAAACGCTAGCTCGCCTTACAAGAAAACACACTCTGCTTTTGAGAAAAGAGCACTCTTCTACTCTACTGTGTTTTCCTATAGGGGCTAGAACAGTAAGCTTGCTCAGAACAAAAGAAACTGTGCTTCCTACACACACGGGCCATATCTAGTTCAATTCTGCTTAGGAAAACTGACAAGAACAGTAGATCCCTCTTCATTCCAATACACTGTACTTGCTGGATACAGACGCCAGTGCTATTTGCACTGTGTATGGAAATGGGGAGCGCAATAGTGGACTCTTCTTACCAGAAAACAACTCTTGCTCGTAGGACCAAAAAACTGCATTTGATTCAACTCCATTTAGGGACTGGGAAACAAACGGTAGCTCGCCTTACAAGAAAACACACTCTGCTTTTGAGAAAAGTGCACTCTTCTCTCTACTGTGTTTCCTATGGGGTTCGAACAGTGAGCTTGCTCAGAACAAAAGAAACTGTGCTTCCTACACACACGGGGCCCATATCTAGTTCAATTCTGCTTAGGAAAACTGACAAGAACAGTAAGCTCCTCTTCAGTCCAATACACTGTACTTGCTGGGAACAGACGCGAGGGCTATTTGCACTGTGTATGGCAAAGGGAGCGCAATAGTGACTCTTCTTACGAGAAAAACAACTCTTGCTCAAAGCCCAGAAACTGCAAGTGTATTTCAACTCCATTTAGGACTGGGAAACAAACGCTATCTCGCCTTACAAGAAAACACACTCTGCTTTTTGAGAAAAATGCACTCTTCTACTCTACTGTTTTTTCCTATAGGGCCAGAACAGTGAGCTTGCTGAGTACAAAAAGAACTGTGCTTCCTACACACATGGGGCCCATATCTAGTTCAACTCTGCTTAGGAAACCTGACAAGAACAGTAGATCCTCTTCAGTCCAATACACTGTACATGCTGGGTACAGACGCCAGTGCTATTTGTACTGTGTATGGCAATGGGAGCACAATAGTGACTCTTCTTACCAGAAAACAACTCTTGCTCGTAGGGACCAGAAAACTGCATGTGATTCAACTCCATTTAGGATTGGGGAAACAAACGCTAGCTCGCCTTACAAGAAAACACACTCTGCTTTTGAGAAAAGAGCACTCTTCTACTCTACTGTGTTTTCCTATGGGGTCCAAAAAGTGAGCTTGCTCAGAACAAAAGAACTGTG